>NW_010546912.1:0-748 GCF_000687285.1 Phaethon lepturus
AGTAAGAAGCGACGGCACAGGGAGCAGCACGTACCAACAGAGAATAAAAAAGAAAGGGTGAGCGTGAGAGAAGTGAGGGGAGGGGGACAGATAAAAGGACAGAGCAACAGAGAACAAGAGGAGCGGGACACTGGGACAGAATGACAAAAGAGGGGCAGCGAGCAGGACAGAGTGGTAGAGACACGAGAAGGACAGAGGAATAGAGAGACAAAGAGGCAGACAAGGACTGCCACAGAGATAACGACCGGAGGGGTCGGGCACAGAAAGACAGAGGCAAGGAGCGGCAGAGAGTGAAGGAGAAGGAGAAGGATGAGGAGCAGCACAGAGGGTTATAAAGAGAAAACTAACGTGCGCAAAAAGGACTGAGGAGCAGAGACGGAAAGGTACGGGGAAAAGGACGGTGAGACGGAAAAAGGAATAGGGTCAGTGAGCAGGCCAAAAGGACAAAGAAAAAGGAGAGGAAGAAGGAAGCAAGGGTAAAGGTGGGGACAGGGAATGGGATGTACAGAGAGAGAAAAAGTAGGACACAGAAGAGGGGACAGGGATTGAGTGATACAATCAGAAATACATATTAGGACAGAGAGATGAAGAAGGTAAAAACAGTGACGGGCTAGAGGACCTGCTTCTCACACCCTTCTTGCTCCAAATGTCAGTTCCGTGGACTCAAAAATGGGATGTGGAACAAGACTGGGGAACTGGGGAGTGAAAGAAAAGGCATGGGAAACTTTTAAAAAAGAAAAAAACAAGA
>NW_010546912.1:1093-1414 GCF_000687285.1 Phaethon lepturus
TCCTAATATTACTCGCTCTCAATCCTAGCTCGTACGGTCAATAAATACTCAGATCTCCGAATGTAATTTCTGCAAATTCCACATTTATCCGTGCTCCTCAATTAAAAAAAATAAATTGCATTCTCTCAGCATTAGATATAGGGTTGTTTGAAGATGCTGTGAACGTAAGAAGAGACTTCTGCGGGTTCTTTGGAAAACATACACTGACCCTGAAATTGAGCAAGAAGAGTATGAGAAAATGAGAAAAGCTTACTGCGGATGACTTCGGTGGACACGACACGTTAAGTTAAGTACGGGCACCTGGAACGCAGAATAGGTCTC
>NW_010546913.1:0-7284 GCF_000687285.1 Phaethon lepturus
CTTTTCCAACCTAAATCATTCTATGATTCCAGGGCAGGATAGAAAAACCTTAAGAAAACAAAAGAATTAAGTCTTTGTGCTTAATATGCCAGATTCTCTGTTTTTAAAATTTGCTGCTAGCTCCCCAAAAATGAGAAAAAAAACAAAACATAAGCATGATCTGATATTTATTTCAGACCACTCTAAGATATAACAGAAAATAAGTGACCAAGGAACTAGCATCTCAGCTGAAGACTTACAGTAGTAAATGTACTCATTCACTGTCTGCATTTCCTACAACACTTTTTTTCATTCATCCTTTTCCTCTTCTGTTTTCCACAACACCTCATGACTACTGAGAAAACGTCATTAATAACTGATACAAAGAATCACGCATGTGCATATAGATAAACTGAGGATGACAAAATATCAACTTGCAGCTGCTCAATTGAAAGCCGTATCTACACAACGGGTAATTACTTTTAATTTAATTAGGACTCCTGGTATTGTTTCTATCTCATAGATTACATTATAACATGTAATGTGTTAAAGCAGGAAGAAGAACTGTGAGAAGACACAGAAAATATTACCTGTTTTGTCTAGAAATACCATACTTCAACGCCTCTCTAAGCACTTACTGTTCATTGGCAATGATCAGTTCTTGCATCCTGCTCGTTTTTAGCACTTTGGTACCTTCAGTGCACTGAAATAATATGATTTGGAAAGGTACATTTTAGCTTTGTAGAAGTAACAGAAATTGACATATATATAAGGGGAAAAATTTCAGATTTTATGCTCCAGAATGTGCAAATTTTTAAAACACACTCCAGTTAATCAGCAGCAGAGTATAATCATCAAGCTCAGAGAGAAAAATATATGATTTACATAAATCAGTTCAAAGAATAAAATCATGTTATGTGAAATACAATGCGGCAAACTTCCAACTAGTGTAAATGGAAATAGTTCCTTCATCTTCACTCACTTATGCCACCAGAGAACATATCTGTTCTTAGGAGAACAGTGAACTGAATGAAACAAAAATAACGCCTAAAACCTGGTAAAATTTTGAACTATTCATGTAACTAGACAGATTTCAGTGTTGTAACTCTGGCTTTTACACAGTTTGTTAGTCTTTCAGTCTGTTATGATACGCAATTTTGTTGATAGAACCTGATTCTGTACTCAGAATACAACCACTTATTTTAACATATAACACAGTTCATAATTTTTTTTCTCTATTTCTTTGTTATGTGGCTCTTTGCTTTCCATTTATTAGCAAACCCCAATAAAAATGTTCAGCCAGAAGTGCAAATATTGTTGCTTTATTATTTTATTGTGTTGGACAAGCAGATCGAGTGAAATCATTCCTGAAGTTTCAAGTTAGCATTTGGCCCATCTCTTCCTCCTCCTCTTCCCATTCCCATCCGCCACCATCCTGTGCTGTCAATGCAGGACAAACAGTGGAGGAAATGCTATGTACATGGTTGATTATCAGCCCAGATTACTGTTCATTTTATATTATATCTCATTTCCACTCTCCCTATAAGTGTGCCATGGAAAACTTTTCTTTTCGTATTGCTCAATAATTGGTGGTATTGGCTTTCAAAGTCCCTTTGTCTTTACTGTTAATGCTAGAAATGCCTTTGGGGCAAATATTATTCATATAATGACCTGAATTTTCCTCACTTTGTGCAATCAAATAAAAGTAAACCTGATACTAGTGTTCCTGATGTACAATAATTAATAATAATAAGCATCTTTCCTATAATATGGTCAAATTCTGACCTTGAAAAAATTATTTTTTGTATAAATTCAACTGAAAATGAGGGTAAGTTGCAATTTAGACCTAAAGAACTATGGCCAAACCACCAGGGTTTCACTGGTGCTCTTTCAGTAAATTGTTCTATGTATCGAGCAAGTTCAGTTCTCCAAGGTTGGTGCATATGTCTAAACCTAAATATAAACCCTCATAGCATATACAGCAAACATTGTGTGTAACCTGAATAATAAAAGTATGAAAACATCAGCCCTTCACACTGAAAGGGAATAAAATCTAAATGCAAATAGACTTCAGGAATGATCAGAACAAAGATTTTATTTTAAGACATCCATTGCAAATTGAAACATCCATAAATCCTCACTGCCCCTGCCCCCCAAAAAAATTCCATATGAAACCAACCATACAAACAAAAAAACCCTATAGCTGCCAACTGCTGCACTTCATATACTTTCTGCTAAAATGATTAAGCCTCTGAGAATTGCTTTGTGAATTTTCTCTGAACTTAAGTGAATGATTCATGCACCTTGGCAATCCTGTCCCAAATCTGAAGTTTTGTTCCTGGAGTCACTCATACCACTTGCGACATAATACGTAGTAATATTCCTGGTAAAGGAGCAATATTTTTTATACGCTTGTAAAACTGTGATTAATTCTTTTCATTCAAACACTTTAAAAATAACCAAATAATAGGACACTGAGGGACATGAATTCCAGAACAACCTGATGAAGGATGCTATCCTTTCCTGAGATGAGTGTGTTGGAGGACTGATAAAACCCTGCAAACAGGAGATAGCAATACTAACTGACAAACTTAGACCTTTCAGAGCTGTGCTGGCATCACAAGAGATCATAATTCTGCAGAGACTAAGACTAATTAACAGAAAGAGATGAAGACCCAGGGCCCAGGTTTAATGCGAAGTTCAGAGCCTCTTTGCTGAGTCTGAACTCGAATGTCATCAGCAAAAGTCTGAAAGCTGGTCTTGGCAATGCCTAGAATAGGTCTGTCTGTTTACCCTGACTGTCTTTGCCTACTTATAAACCAAGGTTATCTTTGAAGGGAACACTGAAATTTTAGACTGTTTTGCTTAACAGGGAGGAGAATGAACCAGGCTTGAAAAGACTGATAACGATAACTCTTTGTAATCCCCTTGGTGATAAGCATTTACTTATATCAAGGGAGAACACCGTACATGTAGTAACTGTACAGAATTTCATCTCAGTATGAATCTATGGAAATAGACTGAAACTATTTGCATAGAATCATAGAATCATAGAATATCTTGAGTTTGAAGAGACTCAAAAAGATCATTGAGTCCAAGTTCCTGCTCCTCGCAGGACTACCTAAAATAAACCATATATGTTGCATAGCTAGCAACATTTGGTACCTTGGTAGATACTACGTAGTCTCCTCTTGGGGAACAGTCTGCTCTTCAGCAGAAGGTGCATCTACTCTCAAGTCATCTGTTTATCTCATCTCTCAGTTTCTCCACTGGTTGTCTAAACTACTGATTTGCTCCTAGGCATTTTTCTCCTGATTGTTTCCCTCTGAGGTGAAACTCAGGTGTGGTCTTGTGTGTTGTTTGCTCTAAGATGAAAGGAGACTGTACTGGAGTCCAAGTCTGCATCTGCAAACTTTATACCTAGAAGTACCCTGCCTGCTTCATGTCTTGCCACTGGTCATAGTACGCATCACATCCTCAGCATGCTGCTATAAACACCATGACAAAGCTGTCACATCTTAGTCAACACTGAAAATAAAATATTATTTTAGGGTATGTTTCAGAGGGGTGCCTATGGATTGAAAATATCTGGACCAAGTGTTGCATATCATGGCTGGAAGTCAGTTGGCTTAGATCATTGTGGGAGATATTTTCTTCCATTTCGTCTGTAGGTCAGGGACTGTTCCTACAGCACTGTATGTTCAGCCAGAAATTATGAAACACCAAAGCAAATCCATCTTGTCTTTTACTTAATTAGTCCATGCTCCTCAGCGTTAATGAAAGTCATCTTCAAAGAGGCCATTGGCTTTGCATTAACAGGTATCACTACAGGAATGGATCTTTATAACAAATTATTTTTTTTCAGATGTATGATGTGTTTCACAATGAGCTAGTTCCAGCCTCTCCTGAAGCCAGAATACCCTTTAGTGGCCGGACCATACCAAAAGCAGTCCTTTTAGAGCTTCTTCTGGTTAGTTCCCTCCAAAGGAAATCCAGCCTGCATGCTCTGAGGCCTTTCTGCAATGTCACCCTTGGGCGTGGTCAGGGGATTCTCCTCAAAATCACACTCACCCAAGAAGAATGGAGAGATGCACCTATGACATGAGCCTCAGTAAACAGGAGAATAAACCAGCCTATTATGAAATGTGGTGAGTTAACTTTGTATAACAGTTGAACCACAGTGGGTCAGGGAGAGAAAATCAGATGAGAAATCTTGTGGGTTGAGATAAAGACAGGAAAATCACTTACCAATTATTGTCATGGGCAAAACAGGACTGGACTTGGGGAAAATAAACTTAATTCATTTCCAATTAAAATATAATAGGGAAATAATCACTACAGCTTTAACTTTTGCTACTTGGTCACACTCATTTTTAAAAGTAATGGTGATCCCATTCCTGTGGCATACAATTTCTTCCTACCCATATTTCAAATCTTTCCAAGCAGACGACTATTGAAATGAATGAGGAAGAGGTGTCTCTAGCTGTAATGATAGCTAATCTTATAGCCATGGTCAAGGTGTCACAAACATTGCTGATTAAAGCAGACATTAACACTGGGTTTTTTTTATCAATTGCTTTTGCTACTATGGATCACAAAGTTCTGAAGCTTCTCTCTCTGTGAATGAATTAATGTTATACTGACTTTATCCCGGCTTCTCTGAAAGACTCCAGAGATAACAATAGGTAATTGTTCTTAATTCTTGAGGTTTTAATCCTTTAACCTTACTTACTCAATTCCTATGTAAAACTGGCAGGATGGTCAGACTTCCAGCCTGTGGAATATACCCAAGAACATCTCTTCTTCAACAAAAGGAGTCCAGATAATAGTATTTCTCCAGCAGAGTATCTGAAGGAGCATGACCAAAGGAAAAAAAACCCAAAAACCCACAAAACAAAACAAAAAAATTAACCAAAAGAAAATTGTCAGGAGGTAAGTTCAGGTAAATTGAAGGTAACATTTGGAGGAAGTGGAAAACCACTAACAACCAAAAAAACACATTTCCAGTGAACAAGGTCAATCATGGTCTTGGGAACCAAGTAATTTTTTACTACTCAACTACATAAAAAAATCTGCAGTTGCCCAAACCCTATCTTTTAGTGTTACCAAGCCAGAAAAAAATTTGTCTTTTTATTTTTATCTGAATTTGTTATACACAGGTTATTATTAATATTTATCATTTATGCAACAGTGGGCATGTGAGCCATGCCTCCTTATCTGCAGACTGAAAGATATAAAAAGATAAAATAACACAAAGGTGGCATGCAGACAGTAAAGACATTCAACATCAAACAAAAGACTTTATTTGGAGGAATTTCTAGAAACTTTCCAGAGTCCATAAAATTGTGCAACAAAATCTCAAACAACCTTGTTACACACAAAAGCAATATCAGGTGGATTAAAGATGCTGGAACAGAGATTTAACAATAAATAAAACTAAAACTAGCAGCAGAATTGGTCAAGAGATCCCTTAAGAAAAAAAAAAATGCAGGACCAGATGTTATCCGTAGTTTTTGACTCAGAACTTTGTGTTTTTGCACCCAACACTAGCACAAAACTCCAGGCAGTTCTCTCAGGAGTAATCATTAAGATACACGTCAGAGTAGTGTTAATTGTGGAAAACAAAAGTATGGGCCGTCAAGTAGTTCCCAACTCCTAAATAGTCACGTCTCTCAACCACATGCAAACTGCTAACATTGATCATATCAGAGCAACTCTACTACAATGTGGTTACCAATGCAAATTTCACATGGGAATGAAAAGGATGCAACAGAAATACTAGTGCTTCTGGGGATCAAGTTCTGATTGACATGTTGGTTATGAAGTCTGCTAAAGCCAGAAAATCTCAGAACAATTTACAAAGACTATGAGGTCTTTGATTTTGTCCCTCATACATGAATAAATAAAGCATTAAGAATGTATAGCACTACAATAATATAATTCTTGAAAATTTAAATAAAAACATCTCAAAGACAGATCTTGCCCTCCAAGATTGCAATTTATACCCAGTCCACAACCCTTGGGGAATTTTTCTGGAAGACTTGTATCATCCCAATTTTCATAATTTACAACTTGACATTATTCAGCCTTCAAAGGAAAATTTGAATAAAAATTCAGTGTATTTTGCAAAACATTACTAATAACCACCCCACATATAAATAATCTCAGATGATTACTAGATCAGGCAAAATTATCCTAACCTCATGAAGATCATCAGGTGTTTCCAAAAATCATGCAGCTCAGACAAGTTGCAAGACATTGCCTACATTTAACGCCAGAGGAAGCCATTGAACTGTTATCCCTCAGACAAAACTGACTCCTTAATTGCCAAATTAGCAGAAACAGTGTCTCTTCAAGGCAAGTAATTCCATGCCCTATCTTGACTATATGTTGCAGGGTCTTTAATAGAGCTGAGGCAGCTGGAAGAATAACCAAAAAAGTTACTTGCTCTATGAAGAGCATTGCATCCAAAATCAGATACTGAAATATTAAATATACTTAATAGGAAAGCTGGAAGAAGTCTGAAAAAGTTGTGTTTAGAGAGTTATTTCTCACACAAGCTTTAAAGTTATTGGGTAAGGGAGTAATTGTGGAAAATACAGGAAAGAAATCCAATCGTGGGAAGAAAATCAGTTTTAGAGGCAGGAGACCCTGATACAGGAAATTGGTGGAGAGACATTAAAATGTCAATAAAGATTCTTCTAGGTAAGATAGCTCAGCTAAAATCATTCACTGCAGTCCTGGCTGCAGCTGCACACTGCCTCTTCACACACAAAGGGAGGAGGGAAAATACACGTGAAAGGCTATAAAACATAATGCCATACATTTGGCACAATGTGTAAACCACAGATAGCATCAACATTGCCCTTCACTATGATCTGTGTGGCCAATATTCCCCTCTTAGACATCACAAACAATGAGATCAGAAGCCTGATCTACTGGCAGATGAAAGAAAAAGGGAAGAACCTTTGGGATCTTCTATCTGGATACATCAGTAAAAGGCAGAAAAACGGATTCCAGAGACTTCAAGATCATCATCACCATTATCAACACTGCCTGCCCATAAACTTAGCATAAAACAGAAAGGGAAGTACAGTTCCAATATTTCAGCACAACCACTTTGAATATAAGTCTTCAGGAGAGCACTGAAAAGGACAGGAAGGAGAACAATCAGAGGAGTACTGATTTTTACAACTTCTTCTGTGGCTTAGCCTGAAACCCCTAGACAACCTCTCAACAACTTGAACAATGATCTGAACATTTCCATCAGTAACTAGGGTCCCTGGAAACCTCTCTGACTCTTTC
>NW_010546913.1:7315-26376 GCF_000687285.1 Phaethon lepturus
TACCCTAACCCTAAAGATATTTTTTTTAGCTGGAGGTGAAACATTGACAATTTATAAACAATGACACCAATCCATTAGAATGTGGTATGAAAAAATAACAATAACAAAATAAATTGGCAACTTAATTATTCCAAGAAACTAAGGATAAATAGGAGAATAGCACAAGCATGAAATACCCACATAAAACCAATGATGACTGCAAGCTCTGCAGCATATTGTTCAAAGGTGACAAATTCTTCCTTCTAAAAAAACTCATGCTAAAATTGCTATCTGTTCTCTGTTGGCAAAATCTACTGCCCTGGCTTACTGTCTGTGTGTTAAGAAAGTTGTGTAAACTTTCACATAGCCTGAGAATAGTTCTCATTACATGATACGGACAATATGCAGAAAAGGTTGGAGTAACCCAGGGCAAAATGGGATGAGCTACTCTATTACCTACTCAAAAAAACCCAAATAGGTCTCTACAGTACACTGTATGTGACCAGTTGTGGCTATTGTTCTTATTTCTCTTCTCCAGCATCATTATCAGATGGTCCTGTCTCTTATACAACTTGAGAAGAAATTATTTATCTAGAAGAAAATGATACAGTTGGTTGTGGTTCTCTGTCTTCGTACATGCTGTTAGCTAATGCAGATAGAGTTAAAGCTATACATACCTACTGATGCACACACATGCACACTGGCTGAGAGCACAGTATGGCATGAAGTAGCTGACTATGAATCTACTTTGAGAGATAGCGACCCAGTAAAGTAACGTAATATGTAGAAGTTGCAAATTTCTTGACTGGGTCCAGCTGTGGGGAATCAATATGGATTCAACACTCACTGAATCATTATTTTATGATTAACAAAACTTGTGGAAAATAAAGCAGTGAATTTATAATCACTGATATGTATGATCTATAATTAACAAACTTTCCACCATTTTTTTCAATTTAAGACCGATTTTAAAGTGCTGCAGTAAAGTTTCTTTTTATTAGGACTTCATTATTTTTACAGAACATATTCTGTGCAATGTTATAATAAATAATTAAAACTAAAGGAGGAAAAAACTACATATCTTGAAATATAGCATCTTGGAATTCAAATCGTCTTTTTTTGGTTTTGCTTTTTTACTCACTTGCAGAACTCAGCAAGCTATAATGAGTCTCCAAGGTCTTCAGTGCAAATCATAACATTTCCGCTGTATTCCTGTACACTAATTCTCTTTCCATGTAAGAAATTTAACACAAGATAAATAATACTTTATAGTTAGCATGGTAGATCTCTATGTGGGAGATTGATGTTACCTAACTTCAATTGTTTGAAAACTAATGTCCACCTTGAGGGCTCTGATAAAAAAGGAACAACATTTAAAAACTGGAGAGCAGAAGGAAAGTCCATTTTGTATCCACCTGTGGCATGAATATTCAACCCAACTCAGGAACACCTGATCCACACATGAATTTACTCATGAACCACTGTGTCTATTATATTTCCTATTTATCAGAGGGCTCTGATAAAAAAGGAACAACATTTAAAAACTGGAGAGCAGAAGGAAAGTCCATTTTGTATCCACCTGTGGCATGAATATCCAACCCAACTCAGGAACACCTGATCCACACATGAATTTACTCATGAACCACTGTGTCCTATACAGATTTGAAAGCTGCAGTGGTTCAGGAGCTGACTAATGTATAAAAAAGATGATGCTTCCTTAAGGGCAGAAATATTTTTCAGAAATTTGGGCAGATGGCTGTGGGGCAGCAACAAATGCAGCTATCCAATTTTAACGTTCTGCTGTACCTTTCTCAAAGCTTTATGCTTGTCATCTAGGCTCTCTCTGTAGACAATGAACTGCGAGTCTTCATCATAGAGTGTGATGAATCACTCTCTGGTGTTTCCTCTCTATTGACAACAGAACAAGTCTGTATGATTAGCTTATATCATATTTCTAACTCTTAGATAGCCAATTTTAAGTACAATGAATCCCACCTCAGGGCTTTTATAGTTGTCATTAGGTTGACCTTCTTTGGTTCAATACATGACTGTGTTTCTTGGTGCTTAATGCCAACTGTGTTTTAACTTGTAATATTCACAATTTTAAAAGATCGATAAACTTGCTTTGGGACATGGAAATCTTAGAAACTTGGTTGCAATGCAAGTTTCATTGTTTGGTTACACAAAATTCATTAAAAGCTCTATGTCAATCAGATTTTCTTGACTTCATTTTGAACAAATTTTAGTTTAACAAAGCAAAGGGTTAAATTCCTGATTTCAAAGCAGGAGACACATTTATAAAAGAAAAGTATATAAGCAAGAAAACGAAGCCATGCGGTCTCATGGTCTAAACAGTGCATCTTATTGAATATACGTTTTTCTGAGAAGGACTCCATCTTGGGTTTGTCTCTCATTTCGTTTGGTGGGTTTCTTCTTGTTGTTAAATGTTAGCAAAAATTCAGAGCTTTTCTAAAATACATTATGTTTCTCTTTCGATTTGGAAGGCCTTAATTTGAGAAGGATTTTTATTTATTTATTTATGATTTAAGAGAGTGATAAGGAAATATTCTTAATATTCTTTAAGGCTGAATCTTCCTTATAAACAGAGTGAAAGTTTTGACTGATGTTCCACACCCGGTTAACTCTCCATTCAAGTAGTAGCCGGATTGCAGTTTCAAATGTATGTCACAATGTTGGGTTTTTTTAAATAAGAGTGTAAAAGCTTCTTGGATCTCTGTAATGGTTTACTGGCAACTTGATTTTCTAATATATTTGTTGACTATGTATGATACACTAAAATATGCTGACAGTCTGTTGTAGAGATTATGTGCAACTTCATTCTACCTGTGACAAACTGGGCTTTTAGAATACTTTCCTCGCTCTCCTGTTAGCCTTGGCAGCTCTGAGGCTTCTGCCATCACAACAGGACTTCAGTTTTTCTGAAGTATTCAATATCCCGGATATTGATGTTTTAAAATACTGTCTCCCTGGAAGGCAAAAGAGGGACCTGCCATTTGAGTGGCCGTGGTTTCACCAGAGTTTCTAATTCTTTTCTTCCGTGTTGGAGTCAGATTTACACTGTTTTGATTCAAAGGATCTTCATAACCATCTTGGGATTCTCTCTATTCTGACATTAATGCTAACATTCATGATACTTTACAGAAGAGCTTTCTAGAAGTTCCTTTCATTGACATCTTATTAATTTCAGGTACAGTAAAATGCTGCTGGATCACACTTAAAAGTTCTGATAAAACACTGTCCTTGCTCCCTTTCCCCTCCTAATTCTATCTCTCTATTCTACCTCTTATCTTTTTTCTTTCCCCCTGCTATAGTTTGACCTCAGAATGAACAAGAATATACACAGGTTCCATCTCCTCGTAAATAATACCCTATGGTCCCCTTTGGTTTTGACATATTTCTGCCTGTTTGGTGGCTCTGTCAGCATCACAGCTCCAGTCAGACTTGCTCTTCACTGCAATCCTAATGGGCAATTTCAGGCTCATGATGAAGAGTAAGACAAACAGGCAAATGGCCCTAAGCACGCAAGCTTGAAGGGGTTTCATTGCCAGCTCATTATAGCTCCACTAATGAGATTTCCATCCAATTTGTGGGATAGCAGAGCTCAACTGAAAAAAGGGACGGAGCTACCAATGCAGTAGGATTAGTATGCCTTATTAAAAAAAATAACCTTTGTTAAATCAGGACTCAGTGGTTAGGGCAGTGTCCTTATGCATTGGCACAATAGGAAAACAATTGCTGGATTATTTACATTACACTCATCAGCTTGGCATAATTGCTGAAGTGATGTAAAACTCATACAATTCACTTAGGCAATAATAAATACATACTTTATGTACAATCTTCAATAAAGTACAGCTAGTAAAATTTTTGTTAGCAAGTAAAAACTAACACTGTTAAAAAGTTTTTACAATGAATCTTGAGATGTATAAAGTAAATGGCAAAAAGAAATGGAGATCCTGTGACACTAAAATAGAAAGCTGTGAGGAAATATAAAGGCATTCCCCAATTCTGTTGGTTGTACGCGAGGGACTGAAATGCTGAAAAAGTGAATAGGTTCTAGAATTTTAGCAAAAGTTTCTTTTTAATTCACCCAGAGATCTGCCATCTGCACTCCATGATTGCTAACCTCCAAGCCTCAAATAAAGGGGTATTTATTATTTGCTTAGGTATAGTTATTTCTTTTGATTAACCCAGTCCCTATGTAAACACCCTTGAAATACAGACCTAGCTCTTAAAATTCTGGATTCACTAACAAAACGTGATCGCTTCGTTATTCAAATATGCAATTATTATACATTTCAATATGCCTTTTATAAGCACGGATGTAGCATGTAGCCTAATTGAAAATAGTTACAAATTTGTTTCATATCTACCAGAAGTAATCTTAGTTCCCTAAACTGTACCGCCTTTGTCTTCACCACAGAGGATATAGATGTAGTTCTCTGCGTTGTGAGGGCCTTACTTTCCTGGACTTCTGGAAGGAGTAATACTCAAACTGAGAACTAACATTTGTCCTCTCCGAACATTGCTCTGTCTCCATGGAGGCAGATATTTCTGTCTGAATCCACGTGATTTTTTTTTTTTTTTAACACTGCAAAGCACTGTAACAGGATTTTTTTTTCACAGTAACAAAACCTCAGTTCTGTAACCAAATGGAGTCAGCCTGGTTTAATCAGGCTATCAATCACCCTGCAGAAACTAGAGAGGAGGCAAATATATTTTTTCCATCTCCTGCGAAGGTATAGAATACACCATCAGAATTTCTCAGTGTTGCAGTGGATCAAATTTGGCATGGGGCTTCCACCAGAAGGTAGAAATATCAGGCTCTGTTACTTAACCCAGTGCAAGTCATTTGTAAGCCATGCTAGGAAAAAGGCAAAGCTACATTTAGGGACCTTCTCAAAAATGCTGGAGGGTAGAAAGACCATTAGAATGTGCTACCAGACTGCTAATCAATCAATCAGCCAATATTTATTGCAACAGGCTGGAGACTCAAAGCATCTGCCAGTCTTATAAGCCAGGCTCTCAGTGACAAACACATGCCTCAATCTGTTATTTTTCACTCATTGCACACCAGCAAGACCAGCTGCTAGCAGGAGTGTCCCCGTAAGCACCAGTCTTGGTGAGGAATCATCCATGCTATGGACTTTCTGGGCAACAGAAGAGCTGTGCAGCACTGGCAATGGGACCCAGATTTCTTGAGCTGCACTCCCATGTGCACAATGGTCTTTGCAACAAATTATAGCCTGATCTTAAAGATGTTTGAGAGGTGAGCATGCCACACAAGAGGTCTAATAACTCCCAGAAAAAGTGGAAGTGGAAAACTTTATTAGAATGTCAGTATTCCCGAGTGCTCTAGTGACACAAACTGAAACAATTCCAGGTTGGTGTCTAAAATAAAACGGCTTAACTGCAGACAAATCTTGCAGGGGCTGCTTGTCTCATTAGCCTTTTCCTCAGGGCAAAGCACTATCTGCCTTGTTGTTTAACCCACAGATATGCTGGGAGATCTATTCTATATCATACCTTGTGTATTTTAAAGCCTGATTAGTTGTATTTCTACCCTGGCCCAGGGGCTGCCAGTTTGGCTAATTCAGTCAGTACTATGTTCTGGCATAATGATACCCAAAGGAAACTGGAGCAATGTGCTGTTTCTTCAGGAATCTGAAAGTAGCTTTAACATTTTTGTGCAGATAAATGCAACAGTTTTATAGTTTGATGACGAAAGAAACCACCACAATCTGCTTTGGCAGCAGGTTCGCTGTGATTTCTGCAGTGTGTGAACACAGCAAGGAGAGCGACAGGGTTGGGGGGATTTCTCAGCCAAGCAGCGTAAGTCAGAAACAAGTTCAACTCCGGTGAAAAACCTTCTTTGTCTTTAATTATCATATATTTGTATATTTTTAAACCCTACTGGCTACAGAGTAGAGTGTTAATATATAACTTTTTTTTTAAAGTTAGTTCTTTCTCATGTGTTTGTTAATTGTTTTTCATATCAACATAAATGAGGCGACGGCCTTGGCATGCTGCTTGTGGAGTCCAAAGAGAAAGGAAAGATTTACAGTGGCTTTGTGGGTATGTTGCTTTGGAATCACAGTCTAACGATTCTCATGGTGAAAATATTCAGACATGGAAATCCTCCTGGTTCTACAGCATTTAAGGATATTTCCCAAAAAGTACTTAGGCCAACAGATGTTTCAGGATTTTGATTGGTTTAATAGCCTCAAAACTATTTTGGATTAATGCACATGTCGAACACCATTACTATCCTGTTATTCAACAGAACTTTATCAGAGGAACATATACAGAACTGTAAGTATGAAATTAAGAAAAACTTTGTGGTAATTCATGTTTTCCCAGGGAATTAGATTCATATCCATGCACCTTCCAGAAAATCAGGTCAATATCTCACTTCAAAAATTTCCTGTTTCTCACAGAACTTTGTGGTAGCAGACATAGCCATAACAGGTGAATATGAAGTAATTTCAGAATATAACTTTTCTAATAGAGTCCAAAAAAAAGACAACCTGTTGCAAACTACCCTTTAATGAACAGGTTACACTTCCTAACACTTTTTCACCTGAAATAATTGGTTTATTACCGTCCCTGGTCTCAAACCAGAGGTGTTGTGGAACTCAGTGTGCTAATTTGCCTGTATAAGGTACAATTGTCACATTGCTTGATGCATTTGAAATGTAAAGGACAAATATGGCAGTCGAAACCTCTTCTGCCAAGGATACTCTGCTTTGGTTTTCATATAATTATTCCTGAACAAAGGGAATTTTCCCAATGAGTGAATCAAAAGTGTAGGAATATGAGCCGGCAGTCTGCCCAGGTGGCCAAGAAGACCAACAGCGTCCTGGCCTGTATCAGAAATAGTGTGGCCAGCAGGAGTAGGGAAGTGATTGTGCCCCTGTACTCGGCACTGGTGAGGCCACACCTTGAATCCTGTGTTCAGTTTTGGGCCCCTCACTACAAGAAGGACGCTGAGGTGCTGGAGCGTGTCCAGAGAAGGGCAACGAAGCTGGTGAGGGGTCTGGAGCACAAGTTTTATGAGGGGTGTCTGGGGGAGCTGGGGTTGTTTAGTTTGGAGAAGAGGAGGCTGAGAGGAGACCTTATCGCTCTCTACAACTACCTGAAAGGGGGTTGTGGTGAGGTGGGTGTTGGTCTCTCCTCCCAAGTAACAAGCGATAGGACGAGAGGAAATGGCCTTAAGTTGTGCCAGGGGAGGTTTAGGTTAGATATTAGGAAAGATTTATTTCCTGAGAGAGTGGTCAAGCATTGGAAGAGGCTGCCCAGGGAGGTGGCAGAGTCACCATCCCTGGAAGTGTTCAAAAAATGTGTGGATGTGGCCCTTCGGGACATGGTTTAGTGGGCATGGTGGCGTTGGGTTAATGGTTGGACTTGATGATCTTAAAGGTCTTTTCCAACCTTAATGGTTCTGTGATTCTGTGATTCTGTGAATTAGGTTTTAAAGCAAGTGTCTTCCTGCAAATAAGAATTTGTTCCGTGACTACAAAATGAAGGACAAAATTTCTAGTTCACAGCCATGTGGCAAAATAAGCCTATAAACTGCTTGTCAACTTGTCAAAAACTATGAAAAAAGCCTTTGACATAAGCATAGCTACCTTCTTTTCTCTGCACCTGCCTTATGAACATAAGTATGGTCCAGTATGGACCTTTGAGGGACACCACTCATCAGCCATCCCCGTCTGGACATTGAGTCATTGACCACTACCCTCTGGATGCAGCCATCCAACCAATTCCTTATCCACCTAACAGTGGACTGTTATTATTCCAATCCGTATGTCTCCAATTTAGAGAGAAGGATGTTGTGAGGGACTGTGTCAAAGGCCTTACAGAAGTCCAGATAGATGACATTGGTAGCTCTTCCCTTGTTCACTGATGTGGTCACTCTGCCACAGAAGGCCACTAGGTTGGTCAGGCAGGACTTGCCCTTGGTGAAGCCATGCTGGCTGTCTTGAATCACCTCCCTGTCCTCCATGTGCCTTAGCAGAGCTTCTAGGAGGATCTGTTCCATGATCTTCCCAGGCACAGAGGTGTGGCAGTCACCAGGGAGTTAACCTTATCGCCATGGTGTTTCAAATATCATGGAGAGTCACTTGGCAACTATGTCAACCAATTCCCTCAGGACTCTGGGATGCATCTCATACACTTAGTACATGTGTATGTTTAGGTTCCTCAGGTGGTTTTGAACCTGATCTTCTCTTACAGTATGAATGAGACTGCTCCTCCAGTCCTCATCTAGTCACCAGGGAGTTAACCTTATCGCCATGGTGTTTCAAATATCATGGAGAGTCACTTGGCAACTATGTCAACCAATTCCCTCAGGACTCTGGGATGCATCTCATACACTTAGTACATGTGTATGTTTAGGTTCCTCAGGTGGTTTTGAACCTGATCTTCTCTTACAGTATGAATGAGACTGCTCCTCCAGTCCTCATCTTGCAGGCCATCCACTCAAGAAGTGTGGGAAGAGAGATTGCCAGTGACAACTGAGGCAAAGAATTCATTCAGTACCTCAACCTCCTCCTCATCTGTTATTACCAGTCTGCCAGTCTTGTTCATAAATGGGGGTATGCTTTCTTTGACCTTCCGTTTCTGGTTGACATACCTGTAGAAGCCCTTATTATTTTTCTTTGTTCAGCTCCAGCTGCACCTTGGCCTTCCTGACCCCATCCCTACAGAACCAGGCAGCGTCCCTGTACTCTTCCCAGGATACCTGTCCCTGCTTCCACTGCCTGTGCCTGTGTCATGACTGATTTTGGTTCAGCTAGCTGACAGCAAGGTCCCTGTCTCTTTGGATGGAGGAGTTCTTTAACTCAGGGCTGGAAATCAGTCTTGTGGTGCCCAGATCCCTGGTACAGAGTTCTGGAAGTAAGAGGAGGAACTCCATCTGCAGCTCGGTCAGGCTGGGGGACTTGGGACCAGACAGGGAAGGTGCCATGCCTGTGCCCAGGCACCCGGCAGCAGCCTGGATGTGGGCTGCCCAACTGGTACTGGGTGCACTGTCAGTCAGGCTCACCAAAGAACATGTAGCTCTCTGGTAGTTTAATTAAACACCTGAGCTTGAGCGTTAAGGAGTCAGTTCCTTATTCTATCACAAGGTTCCTGTGTGGCCATGGTAATAATACTCATTTTTTCCTGGAATAAGAACTGTTTTAAGGGTATGTCACACTGCAGACAGCAATGCATTAGGGAGATAACTGAGCTAGCTTTAAACAGGAAGGGTAACTAGCGCCTATCATACCGTGAGCCTGCACGCTGTACTGCTTCTGTACATATCTGCACTGTTTCTGGTAGCCAGGCTAGGCTGGTTATCTTTGCATTATATTGCAGTTCACACTGAATGCCTGTCCTTAGTATGGTAACATCTACCACAGATAAATCCAAACCCAAGATGGGGCTTGCTGTTAAGATTATTGAACAACCACTGAGACGTACTATGACGAATTCTTGTGTGTGTGACTGGTTCTTCTAATGTAGGCAGTGGTGCCT
Organism: Phaethon lepturus; assembly: GCF_000687285.1. Lineage (NCBI taxonomy): Eukaryota > Metazoa > Chordata > Aves > Phaethontiformes > Phaethontidae > Phaethon > Phaethon lepturus. Next base: position 16,835 of record NW_010546913.1, read on the forward strand.
GTACCAGACAGTGACATTTCTACCCATGGCAGAGCCATACTCCTTCTCACTCATTTCAGTGATCCCACTTGTTTCAGACTGAGCTACTGCTCAGCGCTTATGGTGGTCACAGTTTGGCCAATTAAGGGAAACATATATAAATGAAATTTTAAATTTCCTACTGTTTTCTTCACTTGCTGTTGGGACACCTCATTTATCTGACTCTAACCAGACATCTTCAGTGTGTTACAGATTTTGAGAGGTGTGTGCAGAGCTGCATTGTGGAAGTTGCTATGGGCAGATGGGGAAAGATGAAAGATGGGATTTCAAGAGCTCTAAGGAACAAACAAGGACACAAATGAAAAATGGTAGAAGGCTAGGGTCATGGAACAGTCACAGAAATATCCTTCCATTTGATCAGCACTTAAATAGTTAACAATTCTTGCACTTCTATTATCCGTAAGTTTCACAATGGACAATCCAACTGAATGAACCAGTTTGGTTACATCTCTGTTACAGATAAAATTTCAGGCTCCCTGAAAATTCAGAAAAGAGTATTTTTATCAGCTCATACCTGGTGCATGTTTTAAAAGATCACAGTGATGAACAAATGGTAGCTGTTTTTATTTTTTAAAGTTTTTTGATTCAACATCAAGGAGATGATTCTGCAGCCAGTGATAATTATGCTGAGAAAATCCTGGGGTTTTAGTTTTAAACATAAAACAGTGCAATAATCCCTATAGGCTCAATGACTGCAAAAATCTAGGTTAACCAAACCCACTCATCCCAGCCACTACTAATTCTGTGACCTGAGGTTGTAGGCTTTCATGGTTTTTATTTTCCAAAACCTGACATCTCTGCCTGTAGCTATCTCAAGTGGCTGACTTCTTTCAAGTGAATGATATGGACAAAACTTTACTGCTTTATAAGAAGTTGCCTAGACACCTTCTATACCATGGTTGAATCATATCTTCAGTTTGGTCACTTTTATTACTAACTTTCAGGGAATGAGCAAACCCAGAAGTGGAATTGTGTCTTTCTTTTTACTTGTGAGATTACTGATCCTTGCTGGAAGTGGTAAGGGAATCCAGAGATAAGGTTGGTCATGATGGTACTAAAGGACTTCTACTGATACTACATACATTGTCGATCTACTGACGTCCTCTCTTTTCTTGACCTTCTCATGCACTCATACATGGAGAAGTTGAATCTGGATGGGTTGGGGAAGTCAAGAGGAATTTTGCAGGCCTTACCTATATCAGCCAACAACACATTCTTCATCCTGGCTCTTGTCATCTAACAGCAAATTTGCCCAGTCATAAGGGTGGACATCCTGGCTCATTCGTAAAGGAAATATCTCATCTAGGCTCCCTTTCCTGCAAAGGGTTGGACAAGATGGTCTTCTGAGGTCCCTTCCAACCTGGGCTATTCCATGATTTTATCATTCTGTGATATTTCCCTCCCATTAGGCTTCATCTACAGAGTCTCATTTCCCAGGTTTTGCTGCTGTTGTTGGGTTTTCATGCTCAATTTGTAAAGAATATAGTGTCCTCACAGACAGCGGTCAGTATAGGCCACTTCTGGTTTCACTTCTCAGCAAGTCTCCTGCTGTGTGTAGCATCTACTGTCTTCTGATTGAGAATAATATTTCCGGACTTAAGAAATGGTCATCAGGCCTTTTTTAATGTCATGTGTCTGTTGAGAATCTCACAATGTCCTTCTGGTATTCAAGCATTGCTTTGCAGAAGATGGTAGTTTCAGCTTAGTCTGTGGAGCTGTCTTACTTCTCTTCATGCTGAACAGCATCTAAGAGTTTACACAGGACCCATGATCCCTGAGCACACTCTGTTATTGATGTCTTTATGGTTTTGACGCTTCATCCCCCTTGTGCACCATATACCAAGGAAGTCCACAATGTGTACTCAGGCTGAAATAGTTACTAGATATAATAATTTCAGCCTCTGAAGTCTTAGCAGCTAATGTTTTCCAAAACATATTCTCAGACACAATGAAACAGCATGGTTGTTCCAAGATTCCCACACAGTTTTAGGACAATTCACCTGGCCAACATATTTAAACTCCACAACTGAGCCAGTCAGACTATCTTTATATTCAGTGGAGTGTAACAGGCAACTAGTTCATGTCATCTAAAGTAGACATCTAAAAAAGCATCCCTAAGACCCTGTTCTTTTCCATTAAATAAAAGACATTTAACTGTGGGTAACTCAGGTGTGGAATTACTTTTACTGTATGCCCCTCAATATAAGGGGTTAAGGCAAACTAAAGGCTATGGAGTGACTTTATAAGCATTTGTTGTGTTGAACTTAAAAATACAGAGGATATTAATGGGTTAGTTTTATCCTGGCAATGGATTAAGATTGGAGAACGTAAAGGTTGTAAACTAGGACTTTTTCTTAATATATATGAATGATGGGCAGAAAGGATCAACAACAATGTGACAAAAAGTTCAGATGACACAACATCATTCAGAATAACCAGCACACACAAAGATAAGGAGTTGAGAACCATGCAAGTCTACGTGAATGGGCACCCTAAGAAAAGTCAGCTCAGTGTCAACAATGGTCAAAGAAGGAAATAATATATGATTGAATAAAGGATAGGATAGACAATTACCCTAACAAGTTATATCAGGTCATTACATAAACAAATAGTACAACCTCAACTGGAACACTGCGTTCAACTTTCAATTTTAAAGCAAAGACAGTAGGTAGAAAAGAGGTTTCCTGACAGCTGATTATTATTATTAGAGTCATGAGAGAATGATTATAAAATCATTCTGAAAAAATATGCTTGGTTGTTCTAGAATAAGCAAAAATGACAGTCAAGTCATAAAAATAGTAAGTAACAAAAGATAGCTTGCTCACATTTCATTCATGCTTCTAGGAAAGAGGTACAAAATATTCAGAATAAAGATCTGTGGATAATGGAAAAATGGGGCTGTGAGACCATCTAATCCTCCCCCTGCCCTGAAAGAGGACCTAACATGCCTAAACAGTACACAAATGTTTGGTTTACTTGATATGAAAAAACATCAACTGGGACTGCATAAATTTCTTCAGTTGTGTGCTCCATTGCTTAAGAACCTCAGTTACAAAGTCATGTCTAATATATAACCCAAATCTTCTTTACAGAAAATAGTTCCATTTATTTCTGAACCTACCTATAGTGGACATGAAGAACAAGTCATTTTAGTTTTTTTGTAACAAACTTTTACATATTGAAAGGCTGCTACAATGTCTCTCTCAGTCTGTTTTCTCCTAGACTAAACAAACCAAATTCTTTCAACCTTTTTCATACACCATGCTTTCTAAACCGCTAATCACTCTTGTCACTCTCTCCTGGACTCCCTCCAAGCTCAGTTTTTCTTAAAGCATGGTGCCCAAAACTGGATAAAGTATTCCACCAGTAGTAGATAGACCAGAATAATTACCTCCCAAATCTCCTATCCAACAATCCTTTTTCTGCATCTTGGATTAAGATTTTCTTTTTTTGAAACAACAGCAGGTTTCTGCCTCACATTCAGTCTGCCATGCTGAAGATGTTTTCTGCAGTACAGCAGTCTTTCTAGTTACTGTCCTTTTTGCATTTATGTATCTGATTTTCCTTTCTGTATGTATCACAGTCTACTTTTTCCATGTGGGTTCAATTGCATTAATTGCAGATTTTAATGTTTTGCTTTATTTTATTTCATTCTTAAAAGTGTCTGTAATCCTCCCTCTCAGTTTTGACCTTCACCAATTTTGTAACTGTGCTTTTCAGTTCTTCATCCAGGTCATAAAAAATACTGTATATGGTTCAATTTGACTGCCAGTCTTATAGAGTGCTATTGATATATTCTCTTTGAGTACTGTTTTTCAGCCAGCTGTTCACCTACAACGTAATTATTTAATCTAGTTCATAGTCCCTTGATTTTCTTGGGAATGTCATATATGACAGCACAAAAATATTTACAAATGTCAAGATAAATCACCATTATCTCTTCCGCCTTATTCCAATTACACTGACAAAAGAAAGAAAATAGATAGGGTTGAGATCATTTTGTCTGGACAAAGCCATGTTTGTCTTCTATATATTTACAGATTATTGGCTATTAATTAGGTTCAATATAACAAAAATAAGTCTACAGTGTCCTATGTCCTTTTTTTTTTTTTCATTTTATAAATCAAGTACTCTTTTTTCCATTCCTTGGCATTTTGAATCTCCTGCATTGTATGAGTTCCTAAACATAATCACTTAGTGGATTGTTTTGACTGGTTTGTTGAAAAGTCTAAGAAAATTTATCTCATTTGTCAAAGTATTATCTGCCTTTTTTTCCCCTACTCTTAGGTAGGCCCCTTCCCTTCCCTTCCCTTAACAAAAATAAGTCTACAGTGTCCTATGTCCTTTTTTTTTTTTTCATTTTATAAATCAAGTACTCTTTTTTCCATTCCTTGGCATTTTGAATCTCCTGCATTGTATGAGTTCCTAAACATAATCACTTAGTGGATTGTTTTGACTGGTTTGTTGAAAAGTCTAAGAAAATTTATCTCATTTGTCAAAGTATTATCTGCCTTTTTTTCCCCTACTCTTAGGTAGGTCCCTTCCCTTCCCTTCCCTTCCCTTCCCTCTTTTAGCACTGTGTCCTTTTCATTTTTCATTTTTTGATTGCATTAAAGATTTCCAGATGTAACAATGTTGGTTCTGCATTGCTTATAGTTCACAATAGTTTACTGCTATGCCTTTAATCTTGTCTCTCTTATGTATGGCCAGCTCTTCTGAACTTCATTTTTCTTCTCAGAATTCTTTCCCAAGGGACTTACCTAGTCATAGTGTACTGACATTTTCCCTTTCAAAGTGTATTGTGATTACTTTCTTCATCTTCTTCCTTTCACTAGAATCAGGAACTTTCCATTTCATGAGCCTTCTGTCCACAAATTTGTCAGTCCCTCACAAGTAAATCAAATTTATATTGACTGCATCCAATTTCTTCTTTTTTCTTCCAAAATGAAAGCCTTTGTCCTCAAAACAACCCAAAGCAGAAAGAATGATATGAAGAATAGGAACTGACTGATCCATTTAAGCTTTTTTTCACACTACAAAAGAAAGGAAAAAATTAGTGATATTGAAATTTGGTAAGTTTCAAGTTACTGAAAAGATGTTTTTCCCCAACAATAAGTACTTTGTGGAACTCACTGCTGCTAGATATTGTAAAAGCAAGGAGTCAAGTTCACATAAGGATTGGATTTAATAAATATTAGTGATATAAAATTTTATGCTGTGAGGAAGAGGTTCATATGAGGATTGTATTTAAAAATATTAGTGATGTAAAATTTTATGCTTCAGGGAAAAATCCAGCCACTGTAATGTGGCTTTAAGGTAGCTTCTCTGAAAACATATACTGTTTCTTTTCTTCCCTTTTTTGCACTTTTTTTCTGAAATATCTGGGGTTAGCCACTGTCAAGATAAGGAAAGTGGACTCCTAATCTGATCCAGTTCTTCTATTTCAATGGATAATCTTGGCATTTAGCTTGTCTGCAAATTCTTTCTAGTCTGAACACCAGTAAGTTAAACGCAAACCATAAATATAAAACCATTGGCAGGCCAAAAAAGGTTTGGAGGAACAACTTGCTAATGGCAAAAAAACGAACAGCAAAGCCATCTTCAGACACATCAAGAAACCAAAAGTCTGCCAGAGAGTCTGTAGAGCTGATAGATGATGAAGGTGCAAAAGGGGAGCTCGATGAAAATAAAGCTTTAGCAGTGAAAATACTCAAAGAATTCCTTGCATTAACATTCACTCTTGAGGGGCATAGAGGGAGCCCAACACTCTGGAGTCTGTCTTTGAAAAGGACAAGTTTGACAGATTGTCTCAAACAAAAGTGTAAATTGGAGAGATTTTAGAACCTGTGGATAAAATGTACAGTAACAAATCTCTAGGATCAGATAATATGCACCCAAGAACTCTAAAAGATCTCAATAAGTTACTGTGAGTATTTTTTTGGGAAACCTGCGGTCAATGCTGTACTACGACCACTAAGTGCTGACAGCATGTTAAGGAGCTGTTAAATGGGCAGCCTCTGTCTCAGGAAATCCCTAATCCGTGCTGAGAGTGGCAGGATATGCCACGAGAAGTACTGTTCTCTCCTTGCCCTGCGTTTCTTTGGTTGGGGTTGGGTTTTTTTAATCTGCTACTGGCGACTACTAGACACAGGACAGCAGACTAGATGGATGTTTCATCAAGTCCAGTACAAACATGTTAACGTTCACATGAATTATCGTTGTATGTACAGGCCAGTTCTGAATTCACACTGAAGAAGCAGCCACCAAATTCCCCAAATCATACAGTGATGTATTCCCCTCTGGAACCTTTTCTGTTTCTGGTTGAACATTTCTTGAGTTACCTGAGAATTTATGGCCAGATTTTTAAAACTGCACATAAACACATTTTTTTAATCAGCTAATACAGCAGATAAATCCATGTTTAGGCACCTAAAACTACAGATAAAAACATGCTTAGGTGCCTAAATACCTTTAAAATACAGCCCTACATGTCTTTGAAGATGATGCCAAGACTTCTGTGGACATCGTTAACATAGAGCTGAACTTCAAACATATTTAGCAGGATTCAGATAATGTACAGAGCCCATCTTGGCACAAGCTCCTCTTAAAGGTCAAGAACTAAAAAAGGAAATTCTCCTACAAAGATGGAGTGTACAAAGAAACTTTGGGGAAATAGAAAGACAGTTCTGGGCCCCTCTTTATCTTGATGAATAACATAAGGGTAATGAAAAACAAGGAGAGACAGATAAGGAAAAAGAGATAAGAAAATAGATAAGAAAAGAAAGCCAAAGTTTTTAACATTAAATGCCATTAGAAAGCAATATGCCAACTGGGGAAGTGAAAAGAATACAAGAAGCTTCAAAAAGATAATTTTGGATTTTTTTTTTAACTTGATAGAAGCACCTGAAGAACCGTTTACATATATGAAATAGCTTTAACCTACACAGGAGGTCCCCTACAGAGGAAAACTCAAAAGTCTATTCCTTTTTAGACAAAAAATAACAAAGAAAAGAAAAAAAAGAGTTATCAATAATCTCTTGCAGATTTCAAACGGAAGAAACTTTGAGGGGAAAAAAAATTGACATGCCCAAATTCTGTCCTATTTGTTTCAAGTTATGTATCTTTTTGTAACAGGGTATCAATATTAAGCCATATTTCAATTCATTTGCTTGCAGTGAATACTGATTTTTGACAGGAGAAGATCCATAGTCTGCCCGGGACCCAGTTTCACTATGCATTATGAAAAGGGATTACATCTCTTACTGCAAACTATGGTATTCTGGCACTAATTTTACTAATTAATCTCTGACTTTGGTCTTGAGCCAGGATCATTGGTGACCAATGACTTTTAGAAATCCTTCTGCTCTCTACATCTTGCTGTGAAATTGTTGTGACAGATGTATATGGCATTCAAATAGTTCCACGTCTATGCCCCTAAAATCTGTAGCGAATTTACTTTTTAAAATGTCAGTAATAGCTTTCTACAGATATTAACTATTTTGCTGATGAACTAAATCTGGTCTGTCTGTGGTTGTGTTTCACTTTTGACTTACACTTTTTGTTGCCATTTATGACTCTGCAAAACACATGTTCTACTGTACTGAAGTAGGAATTTTCTTCATGTAAACTATGGAGGTGTAAATGGATTCACACAGGGTTCAGACAATAAAACATTGAGGCCCATGGGTTGTTCAAGAGGATGGCCATTCTTCTTACGTTAATAGTCAGCAAATACACTCCTCTAGAGAGCACTCTAGTGATAGAGCATAGCCTGATAAATGGGCTAAAACAATACCAGGAGGAACTAAGGTAGTAGAAACTCTCTGTAAATCAAAATTTACTAATAAACCAGAATAACCTGAAGGATTTGTACAAGTGAAGTCAAGAGCAATCATAATATGCAGTGGTAGCTAATGCAGTCAATCATTTCCACAGCTACACTACTCTATATATGTGACTGACCAAATGCAATCCTGCTGCTGAGACTTTCTTGATATCCAAGATGGTTTTTATTTTGCATTTTATTGGTGTTAAGGCAGCTACTTAATTGCACTTAAATAATGATTATCAGTTCCGTGTTATTACAATGAGCAAAATATATTGTCATAATTGTAATGGACTTCTGGTGTTATTTTGCTTATCAGTTGCACCATTTTAGTAGTTTTCCACATTTGTAAATATGACACTAGTTGTGCTCTGGAAGTGTTAATTAAAGAAGAAAAGAGAACTTAGAATAATATATAATCTCTGTAGCATGTGCAGCAACAAAATATGTGAACTATCTTTATCTCACATTTCTTTACATAGTGATGACCTTAGTCGTATATTCAAATAAAATTTAGTTAATGTTTATTTTAAATTTCTAATAAAAGGCTTTATTCCTTTGTCACTTTGTCAACATTGATTTTATTAACCTCAATTTTCAAAAATGCCTGTTAAATAGTCAGCAGTTATCATAAGGTTATGTAAATGAGAAACAAACACAATGTTTTCTTATATTCCAGACTGGAAAATAGTACAGTATCTCAGAGCCCACCCCGGTAAATGCTTTTCCTGAGTTTCTTACTTGGGTATTTTTTCCAATTTTGTTATATAATGTAATTGAGTGCTGGAATTAAAATACAGTGTTTATTTATGAAGACTGACTAGTCTCAGGAGAGTATCTCAACAGATTTGGTACTTTAATACTTGGGCAAAATTCATTCTTGGCTTGACTCTTCGTAGATAAGACCCAGGGATGAGTTAGGTCCTTTTATTTTGCAGAAATACATTGCACTGATTTATTTTTAGGATCAGGAACACAAGTAGTTTTTTCCTCAATCCCTTCAGTGGCTGGGAGGAACACTGAAAGGAACAGGAAAACACACCTGGTTCATACGTGGCTCAGAGGCTGGTGCCATCAGTGGAATTTTGGGGTTTTTGACCATGGGGCAGTTTACACAGCACCGGGCCCGCTGGCAGCAGATGGAGTTCAACTATCTCCAAGGGGGAGAAAGGATTCTCGTTTATGAGCTGGCAGGCCTCACTGAGAGGGTTTTAAAGTAGATTTGAAGGGGGAAGGGGATAAAACCAGGCTCACTAGAGATGATCATAGGGGTGGCATGCCGGTGTTGGGGGCAAACTCAATAGCTGAGCTCAGGTGCATCTACACCAATGCACGCAGCATGGGCACCAAACAGGAGGATCTGGAAGCCATTGTGCAGCGGGACAGCTATGATATAGTTGCCATCACAGAAACATGGTGAGATGACTTTCATGACTAGAGTGCTGCAATGGATGGCTACAAGTTCTTCAGAAGGGATCGGCATGGAAGGAGAGATGGTGGGGTGGATCTGTATGTTAGGGAGTGTTTTGATTGTATAGAGGTCAAGGATTGTGAAGACAAGGTCAAGTGCTTATGAGTAAGGATGAGGGGTGTTGTGGTTTAGCCCCAGCCCACAACTAAGCACCACGCAGCTGCTCACTCACTCCCCCACGGTGGGACAGGGGAGAGAATCGGAAGA
>NW_010546913.1:26403-27084 GCF_000687285.1 Phaethon lepturus
AGTTTGAGATAAAGACAGTTTAGTAGGTAAAGCAAAAGCCGCGCACACAAACAAAGCAAAACAAGGAATTCATTCACCACTCCCCATGGGCAGGCAGGGGTTCAGCCATCTCCGGGGAAGCAGGGCTGCATCACGTGTAATGGTTTCTTGGGAAGACAGATGCCATCACTCCGAATGTTCCTCCACCCCTTCCTTCTTCTTTGTCCCAGCTTTATATACTGGGCATGATGTCGTATGATATGGAATATCTCTTTGGTCAGCCTGGGTCAGATGTCCTGGGTATGTCCCCTCCCAGCTTCCTGTGCACCCCCAGCCTTCTTGTTGGCAGGCCAGCATGAGAAGCTGGACAGTTCTTGACTACTTAACAACAGCTCAAAACATCAGCACATTATCAACATTTTCTCATCCCAAATCCAAATCATTTGCTAGCTCACACTAGCTTCTGTGAAGAAAACCACCTCTATCCTGGCTGAAACTAGGACAAGGGGGAAGGCAAACAAGGCAGATATCCTGCTGGATGTCTGTTATAGACCACCCAACCAGGATGAAGAGGCAGAAGAAGCATTCTACAAGTGACTGGCAGAAGTCTCACACTCACTAGCACTTGTTCTTGTGGGGGACTTCAATTTACCGGACATCTGTTGGAAGCGTAACACAGCAGAGAGGGAACAGTCTAGGAGG
>NW_010546914.1:0-5909 GCF_000687285.1 Phaethon lepturus
GATTTCTGTGATTTCTGTGATTTCTGTTCATAACAAAGGAGAAGTATCTATTTCAACAAACATTGTTCTCATTCAGGATCCAGCCCTACAGAAGTTGACACAGTTGTTTAATTATTGAGTTAAACAGGACTGTTCAGCTAATTACAATACACCACAATTAAAAATATGAGTAAAGGATCAGGCTCTGTGACAATGAATTCTAAATTTATTCAGGAACTCTGCGTTTCAGAGAAGTAGTCACAAGTCAATCATGGTATTTCTGGCCCAGTAAACACTTAGTTAATTCCAGCAAGTAGAACAACTCAGTGAGGAAAGACTGACAGCATCTTAATCCAGAACAGCCTGTAGTCTGATTATTAAAACACGCAACTGGAAAATGGGATACACTCGTGATTTTTCATGGTCACAGCACTAGGCAGTATCTGTCCCCCTGACTACCCCCAACAGCTTTTCACCTAACTGTCTTTGAAGATATCTTCCTTAGTGACTTCTTCATCTCCTTCACCTGCCCTTTTGGGATCAGCTCCTTCAGGTACATTGGATTCTGCACTGCTCTATGACTAGCAGGAATTGAGTGACTTAGGAACCAGAAAAGTGTCTAAGTGCCTAAATCACTATTAAAAATCAGTGGTAATTTATTCACTTCAAACCATTTGAAATATTTACATTTATTTCAAGAATTAATCATCGGGACTTTATTGTTAACACATTTATTATCTTATTTTGCAGATCCTGGCCAAAGAAAAACAGCTTTAAGAGTCAAGAACCTGTCAAGCAGCAGCTTTATTGACCATGTCTTCAAAAGTAGTGAGAGCATTAAACATAATATTTTACTGGGAAAGGCTGGAAATGCAAAGTATTTTTGGCCTGATACAGTAAATCATTTTCCTCTTTGGTACGGCAAATAGAGGGACCGTTATCAAAATAGATCATCCCTCAGGCTAGTATATTCTGCTTTTTTAAAAAACATGTCCCTCTTCCTCGGGATGCATTTGAGTGTATATGAAAGGAAAACACAGATGAATCAGATTAATCGTATCGGAGCATGTCAGCTTGAGATCGGGTAAGGATCAGCGCTTGCCAATAGCCGGCCACAGTCAGAGTGAGAACATAAGGCTCACATTACCCCCATCCTCCCCTGAGCAGATACAAATCTCGGATGTGTCAAGTGTACGTTCAGTGCTGGTTAATCATAGGGAGAGCAGTTGCACCATCAGTCTCGTGACTGACATCAGTACTGCACCAGCCAGAAAAAAATCTTTCTCGACTCAGAACAGCACTTCATTTCAAAATAATTTGGACGACTGTCCTCCATTTAAATATTTCCATGGCTTCCTGAAAGTCCCATTTTTTTATCCACCAGCTGAGACTGATTTCAGTCAAGTTTTTCTTTCAAGGTTATGCCAATGGTTATTGATTAAAGAGTTGCATAGGAACATCTGTTTTCAAATCTCTCACCCTTTTGTCTGTAACATTTCTTCTTCTATTTAATATATGAACAACAAAACACACATCAGAACATAAATTCAGGTAATACCACACATTGGCAATACCAATATCAATCTTCTCAAGCCATCCGTGCTCTGTGATGTGACACACATGCTCAGGTATGTTGATAAATATACAGAGAAAATTTAGGATAACCTGGATAAACCACTAGTGTGGTTTTAATGTTCCTAAAATGCTGATAAGTTTTAGTTATTAACTGGCAAGAAGACAGGCTCTTGAGTATGCAGATATTTGTAGAGCTATGCAAATATGTCAATCACACCTTAAACTGATTTAGGCTTTTTCTACTTTTTCTTAATTTTCCTTTTATAATTAAAACTAAATATGTGTTGTTATTTTTTTATTTCATGAATATTTTGTAATGAATGGATGTGGCATTTTAGTCTTTGTACACTAAGATACATTTTAAAAAAACCAAATAGGATTTTCAAGTTATTTCAGTAATCGTTTCAATATTCATAGCTCTGTACCAAGACATATAAAAGGAAAGCTTTGTATGCAAACATTTTATTTAGGCCTAAAAAGCCCTCTCTTATCATTAAACAAACTAAACTAGAAAAGAAAACAAGAAAGTTAAAGATTTAATACTCTGCAACTGTTTTGGTTTTGTAATGTGTGAAACATACTCGTTAAATGCAACACACAAATTAATGTTACAGATAAATATTAGATCCTAGACTTGATTGTAAGTGAACTGAAAATGCAACTTGAATTTGTTTTCCAAGGAAAAAATAACCAGTTATCTATGCATTTCTATTCCAAATGACTCCTTTGAATACTAACCAGTGATTTTGACCTCCCAGTAGTTCAGAAAATAAAGGAATTGTTCATAGAGTCATAGAACCATACAATCATAGAACAGTTTGGGTTGGAAGGGACCTTTTAAGGTCATCTAGTCCAACCCCCCTGCAATAAGCAGGGACATCTTCAACTACATCAGGTTGCTCAGATACCTGTCCACCTGACCTTGGATGTTTCCAGGGATGGGGCATCTCCACCTCTCTGGGCAACCTGTGCCAGTGGTTCACCACCCTCATTCCCTGCCCATTGCAGGGCGGTTGAACTAGATGACCTTAAAAGGTCCCTTTCAACCCAAAGACTCTATGATTGTGAAAAATTTCTTCCTTACCTCTAGTCTAAATCTGCCCTCTTTTAATTTAAAACCATTACCCCTTGTCCTACCGCAACAGGCCCTGCTCAAAAGTCTGTCCCCAGCTTTCTAACAAGCCCCCTTTAATTCCTGGAAAGTTGCAGTAAGGTGTCCCCGGAGCCTTCTCTTCTCCAGGTTGAACAACGCCAACTGTCTCAGCGTGTCCTCACAGCAGAGGTGTTCCATCCCTCTGAGCATTTTGGTGGCCTCCTCTGGACCCACTCCAACAGGTCCATGTCTTTCCTGTGCTGAGGGCTCCAGAGCTGGACGCAGGACTCCAGGTGGGGTAGGTGGGGTCTCACCAGTGAGGGGCAGAATCCCCTCCCTCAAACTGCTGGCCACGCTGCTTTGGATGCAGCCCAGGATACGGTTGCTCTTCTGGGCTGTGAGCGCACATTGCCGGCTCATGTCCAGATTTTCATCCACCAGTACCACCAAGCCCTTCCCGGCAGGGCTGCTCTCGATCCCTTCATCCCCCAGCCTGTACTGATACTGGGGGTTGCCCTGACCCATGTGCAGGACCCTGCACTTGGCCGTGTTGAACCTCATGAGGTTCACACAGGCCCACTTCTTGAGCTTGTCCAGGTCCCTCTGGATGGCATCCTGGCAGAGGAGTACGTCAGTTTTAATGGAGTAATGTCATTTTGATCAATATGGAAAGCTTGACCACTCCTGAACAGAGACTAGTACTTTGAACCATCCTGAGTAAGAGGACAGTGGAGAAACTGTCTGGGGACAGCTTCAAAATCCTTTGTCAGCTTTTAAACTTTAAACCTGCAGGCTGGAGGCTTACAGTAAACATGATGGTAACATAAAAATGTTTTCAAGGGAAATTCTTGGTTTGAAGAAAACAAATATCAGACCTTCAGTCAATGAAACTCTTCCCTTACTGACCCGAGTGTAACATTACGGTTGATAACAATCTTTACCAAACAAGACTACAAGTTCAGTAATAAAACAGCCTTTGGTATGATCCCCATCAGTACAGATTAAAGATCAGAAGCTCAGATTTTATTCTGTTCTATTTGTAGACTTCAAGGCTAAAACAAAAACCGATTTAAAAGTCATTTTAAAGGCAAATATCTCTATAGAAAAAGCTATAGTTACTTCTTAGATGTATTTGACAGAAGCCATTTAATCTACTACATGTTGCAAGATTAGATGTTTTTAATTATTTATAGGGAACACCTAGAGCCTTATGAAAAGCATAGTATTTCTGTAATTATTGTTAGAATGAAATATAATTGCTGGTTGTTAAATGATCCCTATTAGTTTTTTTACATTAGTACTAATGTAAATGTCATTTTCAGTAGCAGTGTAAATGACAGTCCAAAAGAGGTATGCAAAAATTGTCCCCCAGGTGCATCAGTTTACTTTTTGGATCATGTCCAAAACTCTTAAAATTCTTTGAAATTCTTTCTATCAAGTTCAGTAGAGCCAGGCCCCTAATACATTAAATCATTCTACATGTCATTGAACCCAATATTGCTCAAGGGTCAACAATTTGGTAGTTGCAGTATTTGCTTTGAATAGATGTTTCAATATTATTTCCATCTTTTTCTACTCCTAGTTATCTTTCTGAAAAGTGCCGTTTTGTCTAGCATTTTCATTGTTTTGTCAGAATTTCAGAAAACTGATTTAGAGAGAAAAGCTCTTCTTTGCAGAATACCACACCTTCATTCCTGTATAGTGCATCACAGATTCAACCTTTGCCCAAATTAGTAGCATTAGTAATATAACTAAGAAAAACAAAACCATGTTCAGATAACTTAAAACACAATCAAACCTATCCATTAATTAAAACATGTCAATTGTAAAAACAACATTTGATATTCAGCTTTTAGAATCTTCTGACACATATGCATCTAATTTTTCAAACTTAACCTAGTATTAATTTTCATTTAACTGTTTTGTCTTCTTGTAAACTCATTACAAGTGGTAATCATAATGAGCAGGAAAAAAAGCAGAAAATATTGTCATTGTTGGGCTTTATTTTTCAATTATACTCATCTGGATATGAGTGCAAAAGATCATTTACATGAAAAAAAAATTAAGTCCAACGAACAGCATTTGTCCACATAGGCAGCAATGTTCTATTTGCGTTAGTAAACTCGTGTGCATATGTAAATGCAAATATGATGTAAATGCAAAAATTCTGACAAGTCCCAGATTGTATTAGAGGGTGGAGCTGGGGCTGTGCAGCACTGACAATGAGAAGAGATGGTGAAGTTCTGTCAGTGGCTGCTTGTGGTATTCTGGTATTCTGGAGGAAAACCAGAGAGATTGTATCTCAATGACAAAATCTTCCGTCATTTGAGTCCATATTGGTGTATAAATTGCAAGCAGGGAAAAAGTTACACCGAACTATGATTGTTGCTTTGTCTTTGAAGTGGTATCTCTAACAGAGGAATAAAGCATAGCTGGTCCAGTGCTTTACAAATTTCCAGAAATATTGTCATATTACAACTAGCAAAAAAGGGGGATTTCCTTCTCTTTAGGGTTGAAAATTCACGTGCTATTAAATCATAAATGATCATACCCATGAACATTTTGCTTCACTATATTTAACAGAAAGAACACTTCACAGGCTTTTTAAGTCTCGTTATTCTATTTTTCTTGTAAGATACCCAACATGCAAAAGAACCCCCTTGTGATCTATGTATATGAAACTACTTTAACTTATTTAGATTAACAAAAAGAAGGGAGCCAAATCTTAGGCTTGATCACTAGACAGGGTCATTCAATAGCTAACAAAAATAAAGACTTTTGTATGTAACAGCCCAAAACACTAGCCAGATCTTCACCTAGGAAGCTTTTCTAAGAATTAGGTTTATCTAATAAAAGAGATAAGGACTAAAAATGTCCAGCAATATTTTTTGAAATACAACTGGTGGTAGCATTAGGTCCCTGATGCAATAAACCTTTTATAATCACGCTGAACTTTAAATACATGAAAAAACTGTCGTCTTTGTTGCTGCTCATGTGGATTCTGGCCATATAGTCAATATGTTGCTGGTGCAGGCTTGGTACCTTACAATTAAGTTTATCTGTCTGAAACTCCAAGTATGTATAACACTGATGCAAGAACAACAATACATGTACAAAACAAAAAGCAATATAATAGAATGTTTCTACTGTAGGTATAAGCTCTCAGAGTCTAAGCTTAATCATATATCTACCTATCTACTTATGTAATGAAAAACTAAAAATAATAACACATCTGAATTTCTCAAATTCATTTGGAAGGGAA
>NW_010546914.1:5940-50079 GCF_000687285.1 Phaethon lepturus
GCTGGGAACGGGTTTATTTCTACAGCTTTGCAGTAGTATATGACAATAGCTTGAAAACCTGAAGGATGTGAGAAGAACAGTGCTTCATTTTATAAGCAGGGTAGGTGGAGGTAAATACTTAGTCATAGCTCTCAACAGAGCACTGGATAAATACTTTAACTCTTTTGTTTTTGATATTTTAATGTTTTCCATTCTACCCTGTAAGAATACAGTTCTGCCACTAAGCATTACAAAGAAAACCCATAAATTAGATGAGTAAGAGGTGGGTTTGGATTTGTAATACTAATAAACAAATGCTAAGGACCAGCATTCAAACACTTACTCAAGCATTTCTTTACAATGCAAGCCCTCTGCCCCGAAGGCCATGCACAGATGAGCAGCCATATCACAGGTAGACCTGCTGTGATACTGGCTAACTCAGACCATGATCTCTTCCAAACATGCGTAAAAGCCACTCACATGCTATGTTTCAGTATGAAATGGCATAAAATAGTCTTTGCCTACATCCCCCTGAGTTACTGGATCCGCTGTACTTAACTTTTCTTGTTCTCACCTAGTGAACCATGCTTGTCAAAACAGGTTATGACTCGTTATTTTAGAAGATGAAATAAGTATATACGAAAAAATAGTGTCACCAGTTTGTATAGTGGACCATGTAGGCATCTAATCAGAGTTATGCTAGCTAGTATAAGCTTTTTATATCTTCTTCTTTCCTTCAACAGGTGATGAATTGTGGTAATACTAAAAATGGCATATTGGTATGCAAATAATTACACTTTACCCAGAACTATTAATAAGGAGACTGTGTGCTTGGAAGTATCTATGTTGTTATTATATAAATGTCATAATGCCTTATAATATGTTTTTTTTTTTTCTTTGTACGGTGGTGAATGAAAAGGTAAATAAGAAAATTTTAATCTAGTCTGTAATAGCAATGTGCTTGCATTTGAGTCAATGACTGTTTTTTTCTTACAGAGACAAGAGCTCAGTCATAGCCAGCTGGCCAACCTTTTAAACTACTACAATTCCACTGTGAGTAGTAATTTCTACATAACTGTTGTATAAATTTTAGGGGGGCATGAGGGAGGATTTTCTTCCAAGATAGAAAAATAAGTAAGGCATTTTTATTTCAATTAAACAATAAGTAACACAGTTGCGAATGACACAATTTATGTTTGAAATACCTGTAAAATAATCATAGTAATTAAAATGTAATAGCCATCATATAAGATCCAATTTACTAAAAATTTATAGCAGTGCATTATTGCAGTCTGGTGTCCACCTGTCCTGGGCAGTTACGTACCAAGAACCTTTCTGTGAGTTCTCTAAAATGTAATAAAATATTATTAGCACAGGGAATTCTGGACAGATGTCAAACTGGTCCCAGCCTCTGCTGCTGAAGTGTTTCCTGTAGTAGAGCACACAAGGGCTGGAGCTAAGGTGAGGCTTTTAAATCCAGGGTTTAAATCATGCAAAACCATGTGCCTCCGCGGCTGATGAGCTGGGAAGCACTGGCATTTCCCACGTGCCAAAGTTGCTTCCAACACAGCTACCCAAACATCCAAATATCTACCGAGGGCCGTGGTGCCCGGGAGTGCAAATGAACTGAGACTTTCTACCGACAAGCAGGATACCCATGTTTGCAATTGGTGCCTTCTAGGTTTTTGAAACCATTGTGCAAAATGGGAGGCTACAGTGTCCATGATGTTTCATGATGGACATCTCAGAGTCCTGCTATATGAAATCGCCCTTTTAGGATAAAACAATGATATTAAGTTAGTTAAGAACATGAAAGTGGCTTTATAAGTTATTTCGTTCTCTTGGGCATAAGCCATTCTGTTCCACTGAATTTACCCGAGTATCTCGCTTTCGGGTGATCAACTGGTTAATGAAATTACTGGTAGGATCAGTAAAGTGTTTTCTCCTTCCTCCATCTATAACAACTCACTTTGATGAAAGTGACAGATTTGGTGTCAGAACCACCTCACCTGTCTTCTGGAAAATTTAATTGAGTTCTTCAGGGCAGTTCAGAAAGTAAAATAAATCTGAATTTAGTCTAATCATTATTTCAGAGGGGCATAAATCCTTTATAAAGCTAGTTGATTTTTTCAGTCTGAGCATAACATGTAGTAGGCTGTCCTTAAATCTACTGACACACACACTCTGTAATCTCATACAATTTTAAAGCTGTGCTCAGCTGGGAACCCATTTTACACCAGAAAAACTTTTTTTTGTAGGGTTCTCTAAAAATACCATTGAAACCACGAATATCTCATGATCTTTCCTGTCTTCTGTACATCTGTTGCCCATTCAGTATGATGCTTGGAACAGCACGATCTTCTTGACAAAGGATTGAGGATGTGTATTTTTACTTCAATTGACACTTGAATCATCAGTTTGGATATCAGAATGCCACAGTTGTTTTCTATCTATCTGAGGCACTGTCTTTTCCTAAAATGTTGACCCAAGCAACTCTCTAAGCAAGTATAACCTGCTTAGTATGATGCATTATCCCATGTCCAGAATTTAGCACCGCGTATAAGTGTGTGTTCTTTGCTTGTTTCTATGCCTTACCCAGCAGAAGCCTCAGAGACCCTTCTGTTGAGGACTCTGTCATGAATAAGGGACATTTTTCTTTTAATGATTGACAGTTTGTGGGTGTCATGGTAACGGGATACTGTGCTCTATCATAACAAATATATTTTGAAAATTCCCAAGAAAAAACTAGTTCGGAGTGACTGGCTTGAAAAACAATTTTTAATAGTTTTGGATCCCTGAACTTTAATTTTGAGAATTCCCAGATGTTTATGTATGGTACTGCAGGAACAGTGCTGAACCTGTATGGGGACTGGGAAACGTTATGCGAGATACTTCACAACGTATCTAGAATGTGACAGTCCCAACCTTGATGAGATCTAAAAAAGAAATAAAAAAGAAATAAAAAAAACCAAACAATAGAAAAATAGAAAAGGAACCAATAAAGAGATGATATGAGCTTTTCAGAGCAAGACAGCAAATCAGTGACAGTATCAGAACAACAATGAAGATATCTTGTGCCTGTCCCAACAAATGCTTGTCCAGGTTCTAATCCCATCTGAATAACTGCCAAGCATGTCTTATATTTAGTCTGTCTAACTGAAATGCTCGCATTAGAAGCCTAAGTATTCTCACCTCTCTTTAAAAACACCAAGGAATAAATGGCTAAACAATACTTCCATTTCAAAATACCACCTGGTCACAGAAGTAGGCAGAATTTTTTTGTACCAACTGGTATCTCGCTGTTGGTTCCACATGGGATTACAGATCACTTTTCTTAAAAGTTCAGCTCTATCTGAATAGGTTGAGATAGAATTATTCTATGCACATTAAAATCAGCAAATGAGCCAAGGCATTTATGTAAAGAGGAGACAAAAACATGACTGAATTGGGAAGGTCAGAGAAACAAGACATGAAAGTTTTAAATCTATTCTAAATGAAAATTTATCGAAATATTTATAGCTAAGGCCAGAGTTGAAAAA
Source organism: Phaethon lepturus (assembly GCF_000687285.1). NCBI lineage: Eukaryota > Metazoa > Chordata > Aves > Phaethontiformes > Phaethontidae > Phaethon > Phaethon lepturus. The sequence goes on from NW_010546914.1 coordinate 9,459, forward strand.
GCCTATACAAATATAATTTTATGCAGCAGCAGACACCCATAGGTGCTCTTCTGAGAAACCAGGAAGAACGGCGCAGCCTAAGATTTACATTGTTTTAGTCTATATAAATTACACTATTGAAACAAGCTCTTTAATTTACTCTCCATTCTACTTCTGTTGCTGGGTACGCTGTTTTTCTAGTGAAACTTAGTCACATAGTACAAATATTAGTAAGCAGAATGTGAAATATAATGAAAATATGATTTAGTTATGCTTGGCTCCAGTAGGCTAAAGAATATCAAACACTATCAACAGAGATTTCCCTTTTATGGTGGAATGTGATACAGTTGTAAAAGAGGGCATGGCAGGAAGAGTTTGAAGTTATGCAAAATTGGCTACAGCAGCTTAATTACGGATTTGGACATAAAATGGTTTTTATTAAGTCCATGCCTATTTTTAACAACTCCTTTAGCCTTTAAATTTCTGTAATACACAGAGGTTTTATAAGCATGTGTTATTTACTAAAGGATGTTTGCTGTTGAAACACAGTAGATTTACTGCCAAATAATGCTCCCTAGCTGTTTTAAATGCCAATAAGTAACAGATATGGTTTTACAGAAGTTTATCACCATTGTTTGGGCTGCCGAAAATTTCATAAGGTGACTAGGGGTCTCTAAGAGGTCTCAGCTCATAGGAGGGAGAAGCCAGATGTTTGTTCTTGCATCCAGCTTAGCTTGAATCGGATACAAATGCTCACATCAAGAGTGCTTCTAAGTCTGAGTCTCCTACTTTGGAAGTTAGGGTTTCCTTAGATTAGGCATCAGTGTTAAGCCATCATCACCTTCAGCTGTCCTAACTGATCCTGTGCTGAAAATCATCATGGAGATAGTAGATATGTCTGAACACTCAGTCTGCTGTCTCCTCAGCCATCACAGCTCACAGTTACATCAAACTACAAAAGGCAGCTTCAGAAAAGGTGCTAGCAGAATACCAGAGTTGTATTGAATATCTTCTGTTCTGCTGCCCGTGCTTTGGTGTCAGTAATTTACAGCAGAAGATCAGGGCACATAGCCTGCCATCACCTTTACTGACACAGATTCATCCACTTAAGCCCTTGTTAAGAGCATAAGTGAAATGCACACATTTCACTTTCATAATACAGTTTTATTGTAATGTTACTAGGGAAAATTAATAATATTGTATTTTCCCTCATCTTTTGATGTTCATTGTACTCAGACACACAGCTGCAGGCTCAGGAAGTTCTTGAGCCACAAAATATTGGAGGCTGGAAGAATATTTTGGAATTACTAAATCACTGACTGAGTATATGACTGTATGTTTTCTCTGTTCTGAGATTACTTCTGAGACATCTGGTTTTGGCCCTAGTAATGGAGACAGAGTTGGTGGAGGTGGAGTCAATGGCCTCTCTGGTCTTGGGACATAAACTTATCCTTTCTTTGACTCTGAGCAATTGACATAGTGACAGCAGAGAGATAAATTAGTGTGTGGCAACTAGGAATCATGAAAAATAATGAAAAAAGAGGACCAGTTCCAACAAAGGACGTAGAAAATGAGGAGAACCAAAACCACATGGTAGGAAAGTGTTCCTCAGTCACATATCAAAACCACACAGAAAGCAGGAGATCTACACATAGAAATGTTAAAGCCAGAAAGAATGAAGAGCACCTAAAAGAAAGATGGGACTTGACCTGTGCCTCAGTCTATAATAAGTCATTCTTGTAGTCAGGATGAGGGTCTGTATGATCTTGTAAGAGACTTTAATGTAACTATTCATTCTGCCACAGAAGATTGACTTGCCTTCTGATAAATAACGGCAACAACTGAAACAGTATTGTAACTCAGAAAAGCCAACTAAGAAAGCAAAAGACTAAACAGTTTAAACAGCCATTTCAGGGTGGTTTTACATGAGAAGCAGAAGGTTAATAGAGACTGAGAAAAGACCTTGTGAACTACCACAGCTATAATGATAAAAACATCACGATAAAAACAAAAATACATTTCTTGACCAGTAGTGTTTCATTTCATGCTTGCTGTACGGATGAATATGCACTGCCTACTAAGTTCCTAGAGGGCGAAAGTTTAAAATGGTTTTAATTTCACTTGTATCAAGCACAAAGACTATATCCTGCTATATCAGTACTAATGACTATTATCAAGGTCCCAGCCTAGTGAGTTGAGTAATGTGGATGAACTCCTGAAGTCATACAGAGATCTGCCCATGACAACCTCCAACAACTACGCAGAATTGGGAAATAGACCATGGCTACACCCACCTTGAAAATGCAGTCCTCAAAATGTGAAGGGAGGGGAGTTATATTCCCTGTCTTCAAGAGAGTTCTAGGTAATTATCTACTAACTGTGCCACATCAGTCAAATTTCAACAATTACTGGGCATGAATCCATGTCAAATTGCTTTAAAGTAGTGTACAAAGTGTAGTGATGATGATGGCATCACTGGTGGAAAATAAGAATCAACATGATAACAGATGGGTGAAATTAAACAAGCCGATAATTGTGCAGCCTAAAAGCTTACACTCTGACCTTATATAAATGCTGTCCTAGAATTGACTCGTCCATGTTACAATGTGATCTAACAGAAATCCTTTGATAATTAGTTTATTTCTCTCCAATGGAATCAGATTTCATTATATTTGTCAGTCACAGTGTCCGTTACAAAGTACCATAACAAAAAAAGGCAAGTATCTTTAACCTTACATGTTTTTCAACTTATCTCTTTGCTCTAGTTTGAGGTCATAACATTGTCAGATTTCACAAGCTGTAGCTGCTCTTATTTTCATGGCAATTGCCTTTCGCTACACAATGGCAACTGCGACTGTATTTCCTAATTAAGGCATAAATCTCCCTACCCTCTCCCATGCCTGACAACTGTCTAGAACTACCATTTCCTAATTATCTTTATTAATATGAGGTGCTGCACAGGCACAAAGAGGTTTCTTTTTCAACACCTCCCTCCTTCACCCCTTTTTTGGAGTGAAGCTGTGCTTCAAGCAGAAAGCTAAAGTCTGCACATTCTTTCCACTTACACGCACCATTAACTGCAGCTCATTCACGGAACAAATCACCAGTTGCTTCACAATCCTTTTTCTCTTAATGAGCATTGCCAAATTTTTCTTTCAACAGGACTATCTTCTGCATGAGAGAGCGCAAGCGCTCACCTTTAACTCCCTGTTTTTGCAGCATCACGGTACTTAATCACATCTCAAAATGGCTGGCATCATCTGGGTCTTGCCATCCTGCAATCTTAAAATGTCCACTTACGGGAACAGAAACAAAACACTCTAACTTACTTCACAGAAATTGCAGGGGTGAAAGAAAAGCATTAAATCACAAAGTAGCAAATGCTGAGGAAGAGTTTTAAGGATTTAGGAGGACTAGAGACAAACTGTTTCTCCAGTCAGTTTTCCCAATGTTTTGTTTGTCTATTTGCACTAATGGTGAAAATGGTCTGAAAATAGACTGCAGTGTAACTGTGCTTAAATATTGTTATACATTTTGCTTGTCATGTGAAAGTATGCTACAAGACATTGGAATGAAATGAGGTGCTTGCTTACCCTCCAGCACTTTGTTCCGACAGTAAAAGTGGTCACAAATACATCTGATTCTACTGACTTCTTTTTTGTAAGAAACAAAAAGATCAAGTTAAGTTACAATGCACTGAGCACAAATCTACTGTGTTACTGAGGTTGTTCCAATGAATAGGAAAAACATGCAATTGAATGGATTGTATTGTGAAAAGCAGTCCACTTAAATGGAACTAATTCCCAAATCTCAAACCAAAACTGAATTATTGCATTATAATGTTTATTGTATTCAATTTTATGGATAACTTCGCCAGATATACATTGTAAAAAGCTATTGTATATGATAACATAACATAAATCAGTCAAATACAATTTGGACAAGGAAAACCAGAAGGATGTGTGATGTCTGTACTGAGTTTGTGTATCTTATGCACAGAGAGCTCTTCTGATTTTGATTTTTCATGAAACTGAAATCTGATTCTAAACATATAAAAGTAGCCAAGCTAGAAAATGCATTATCTTGGGCATACTGTATATATAAAGAAAGCCTTGGGATGTAAGCTTTAGCCATTTAAATGTTCAGCTTGGATTAAGAGATGTCCCTTCATAAAGAAAATCATGACACTTCTTCCTTCTATCACCCCATTTCACTATAGTTCAAAATACTGTCATCTGAGAAAATCAAGGTTATTTTATTTGTGTCTTTTGTTCCTTTTTAGAAGGTGTGAGGTTTTCAGCAATGCTGTTCTGGTGCTGAGGTGGAGGAAAAGTTTGTAAAACTGTGGTTTCTTTAACACATAGAGAATTGGTAAATTTACGAAAGAAAGGTTCGGTGGTCACATTTAAATTTATGAACACAGAGAAATTAATTCACCAGATTCACTTGGAATATTTAGCATTTTGTACGCTTTCTCCTGTGCTCCTACACTCACACTTCAAACTCCAGAGAATACCTGAGGTTCTACAAACACAAACACAGTTAGTGTATTATAGCAAGAAATGGAGAAGTTTTAAGGAGAACGTCCACAGGATTGGAGAAGAACTCCTGGATGATGAGGTCCAGCAACAACATTATAAAATCTCTTCATAATTTGTCAACCGTATCATGCACTAGACATTAGATCAGAGCTGTTAGCTAGCAGAGCTGGTTGATTTACCAGATGCCCTGCAGAGTACTTGTACCACACACTTGTACCAGAGTAATGAAATTAGCTTTCTTCAGCTCACTTGTACTAGAGACACGGACAGGATTGTTACAGGGCTTTGCCGAGCATGAGATAGGCATGACCTTATGATAGCAGAGACAGAGTTGAAGGAATGAGAAAAGAATGGAATAATTTGGTGGTGACTCAGGTGAAGCTAAACCTTAGCAATTACTTAGGCTGCCCTTTCCCCTTCCTCCCCATGCAGGATAGCTGCCATAGTAGTGTCATACTAGTGGCGTTGACCTAAAGGCTTCTCTTAGGCACATATTGCAACCAGGGCAATATTTTTAAATCTTCCAAAGGCAGGAGTTACATGAAGAAAATAGAATAAGAGTAAGTAAGACAAAGTAACATTTTACATGTGCTTCCTGATCCTTTCCTGGTTAGGCCCATGAGCTTTATAAAGGTGAGTAATAAAAGCTGGTATAGTTGAAAATCCATATCCTGTACAGCATTCTTTGAAGGGAGGTAAGACATTTGCAGTAATGGAAAATCAAAAGAATACAATCTTGCATCAGAGTATTTTTAAAATTATTTTACTGGGCCATTTGCAATATTTCATTGCATTAACAGTAGAAAACAGAAAAGGTAATTTTAAAATTATTTCCTATTGATCTTCATGATTTTGTCACCAAAAACTTGCTGGTGACATCAGGAATATATTTCTATTGCACACCTCCATCACCCAGCTTGCAGCACTTTCTGGGGGGCCAGGTGTCTCCAATTTGAAAGAAATTATTAAAATCTGTTCAGCTGGTTCTGCATCAAAGAACTCTGTAATTGCTTGGTTCTAGGGCTTTCTGCCATCTGAGGCTGAAATGATAACCATCTGTTAAGAATTCATCTGCTGAGTATTTTTATTCCTATTCTGCAGAGCAACAGAAAAAATCTTTAAAAAACAAAAACGCTCTTAGTTATAGCTTGGTTTTGAATGAAGTTCTGCAACATGCATCTCTCAGTGGTTCTTGTCAAGTTTCTGTGCTGTTTGATTGTACAGCAGAAAGAGTAATTTACTTACCACGAAATATTAGTACGTTATGCTAATAATAACTCACAATATAAAGAAACATTGTTTTCTTATTATTCATACATTATTCATACATAATGCCTACAAGGTGCTGAGAGCTCCACAGATTAAATTAAAGAAATTCCTGGCATAGGGAGCATAGGATTTGAAGAATGGCCTTCTCTATAAAATAGTTTCTGTAAAATTAATGTTCACATTCTAAGGTCACTTTGTCATTTAGGATAACTTTTAACTTAAACAATTGTGCCATCTCAAAGTTAGGTGTCTAATCAAAACCTAGTCCTCCAGGTTTCTTCTGCAATCAATACTGAGGCAAAACCACAGCCACCAAACAATTCATCTTAAGGTTCATGTTTAAGCTGGAAGAGGTGAATCAGCTTGTGGAAGTATGTCTCTGTCTATCCACCTATATGGTGCAGAAAGTCAACTTTGATGGCGTTTGGACTCTTTCTTTGTGCTTCAGATCCCTGTCCATAAAAGGGAGTGCTTCATTTCTCCAACTCTTTCTGTATTTTCCCACTTCCACAACTGATGAGGCCACATACAACTCCTTAATAGAACTTCGTTTTCAGACACTGGCTTCCATTGCATTTAATAATGTTGAAGACCTATGAAGGAAAGATTACATGATTAAAAACAATATTATAACATATATGCATACAGGAACATTAAATCTATGATTTCTAAATTCTGAAAAATGTATGTTTTGGGTTTTGATATTGTTGGGTTTTTTATTGATGCTTGGGGAATGGAAGGGAGGAGATAGTATCACTTGGTTGCCTAAAACATCTCCTGTCTTAAATGACAACCACATAAGATAACTCTTCCCCTTGAAGACCCTAAAAACCAAAAAAACAATGTGAGTGGATGGCTTTACAGATGGACCATTGAGGAACAGAGAGGGACTGATCAGTGAGTTAACCAAAGCTTCAAAGGATATCTAGAGCAAGAGTTGGAGCTGACTCTCAATTTGAAAATTCAGGATGTTGTATTCATCACTGCAACTTCTTCAGCTTTTCTGCAGGGCTTCTCTTTGTCAGTTTAATACACAACTGCCTTCTCTCTCCTTACATCTGGAGAAGCCAGCACTCTACTATCATGTCCCATGCATCAGGCTCTTAATATGTGGCTTTATTCCCAGTTCTCCCAGTCCAAAATCTGTGGAAAAGACTAGAATGTTGGATTCTTGGTGAAAGTGACTGCTAAACGATCGTATTTACAATACTTCAGAGGGAGAGCAAAATGTTGGAATGAAAGCCAGGACACTGTGGTAGAGTGAAATAGAAGAGTTCCAACTTTTATTGGTTACCTTTATAAAGCTCATGGGTTTGACATGGAAAGGACCAGGAAGAATATGTAAAATGTTTACTTTTTAACTTACTAGACAAATCGAGTATTTTCACCCCTTCTCTCACAATTCCTTCTTATGGAAGCCTTAAGAACAAGTAGTCTGGAGGTGTGCTGTAATGCCTGCCTGCCTTGCACTTTGGCAACAGGAATTGATTTCTTGTCCTCTGCTTGTACAGTGAATAACACAATAAGCCCTTGACTGTGAGTTTGCCTCATTGATACTGCATCCTTTAATGCATTATTTCAAATTTGTTTTTAAATTACATGTATTTTAGATATATATGAAAATAGGAAAGTAGGGGCTTCAGTTTTCATTTGTCTTTTACTTATGCCTGAATCTAGATGAGGGGATCGAGTGCTCCCTCAGTAAGTTTGCAGATGATGCCAAGCTGGGTGGGAGTGTTGACCTGCTGGAGCATAGGTCTCTGATCTCTGCAGAGGGATCTGGACAGGCTGGATTGATGGGCTGAGGGCAACTGTATGAGGTTTAATAAGGCCAAGTGCCCAGTCCTGCACTTTGGTCACAACAACCCCATGCAATGCTACAGGACAAGAGGAAATGGCCTCAAGTTGCACCAGGGGAGGATTAGATTGGATATTAGGAAAAATTTCTTCACCGAGAGGGTGGTCAAGCATTGGAACAGGCTGCCCAGAGAGGTGGTGGAGTCACCATCACTGGAAGGGGTCAAAAAACATGTGGATGTGGCATTTTGGGACATGGTTTAGTGGGCATGGTGGTGTTGGGTTAACGGTTGGACTTGGTGATATTGAAGGTCCTTTCCGAGCTTAATGATTCTGTGATTCTGTGTGATTCTGTGAATTATTACTGATCCCATAGGAAGACCAACTGACCACATACTAATGTGAGTCTTATTCCTAGGTCCAGTAATATAGTAACAGTTCATAGAAGTCATTCACAACCTGACATTTTTTACAACCCCTTCATGTCATATCATTATACAAACTTCTTTTTATTCTCCTTGGTGAAGACAAGCTATAAAAAGGAGTTTTCTACCATTTCGGTCTCTGAGCCATCATTAATTTCCGCCAGAGCCTTGGTCAAATGCCAAACCGTTCTCACTCTTCCTCTTCTACTGCAAGCAACAGGGGATTCGAAGTGACAGAGCACCCAAGAGCTAGGAGGCACCCACAGACAGCTAAGGGGACAGTGTGCATACCCTTTGGTTGCCAGTAAGATGATAACCTTCTCATAGAGGCATAACAAAATGCTGGACTCTCATGCAAAATAGTGTTCTTCTATGACTAGAGGGACAGACAGATGGCCATGAGCATGTGTTTTCAATCCATGTGTTTTATGACATTTGGAAAGTGTATTTTACTGGGGCTTTGGGAACTGCTTTATCCTAAAGCTTCTCTTCTTGATAGAGCTCTCCTTAACAGCAAAGTCCAGTCTGCAATTCCTTCCCAGAGCCCTCTGAACAAACTGTCTTTTCTGTCCTACCACCACTTCAGGACTCCCAGGCCCTGACAGCCTGTGAGTCAATGCCCAACCAAAGCAGACCACTCTCAGACAGCCCACTGAGTTGTGGTTAGCCCCAGGGCTGGACACTGACCAATACAGCCTGCAGTCATCCCACCTCAGGCAAAGTGTCCTCTGGGGACTGTAAACTAAGCCATGTACTTCTTTATTAATTCATTAATGTCCTTTACTGGCTCTCAGATCATTGTGGTTACAAAATTACTGTGACCATGAATGCTTTTTTACAGCAAAAAATAAAACTGGAGCTAAATTGAGTGTGACAGTGACCATAGAGAAGAATAACATTGCTAATGGAGCTCTTGCACTGCTCAGATTCCACAGACAACACTGGGATTGTAAAACAAGACTCAGTTTGATTTTATACATAGCAACAACATCAAAACTGACAGAAACAAGGGCTGCAAGATAAAAACATACCAAAGCCATGCTTGTGTCAGAAGAGTTTTGACTAATGAACTGAAGACAGGAGGTCTGAAGAAATATATTCAGTGCTAAGGTTAGTAGCAGCACTGTAACTTAGCCAAATATGCCTTTCTCAGCTCCATTTTGTTTCTAGGGAGGGAGCTGCCTTGTTTCTTTGCTGTTGTTAAATTGAGGAAACTTAATACCAAACAACACTGCTTTATGGAACAGTATTATCACAGCAAGCAAAACACTGAATGGTTGGCACTACGCCATCATGCCCAGCCCTGCCACCTGCAGAGCATGGCGTAAGGGACAATGGACCCAGGTGTGCGAGGAGCCATCACTAGCAAGTGGTAGAGTGCAGAACACCGGCGTGACTTGTAAGAAAGAATCTCCCATAGCAATATGGCTGGCAATGAACCAAGAAGCTGTCAGAAGTGTTTGCAGTTAGTTAACAGAAGTCACGTTAGTATCCTGCTTTGAATGTAGCCTGTTGCAATGTGGAGATCTCCATTACAGAAATTTAAAACAGCAATTGTAACATGCAGGTTCAAACCAAAGACTTGATGTGCTGGAAGATGGAAATGAGAGAAGCAAGAACTCGGATTTGGTCTAATGCATGTGCCATGCAAATACCCTCTTCATGTAATTGCTTTTCAGAAGTCAGAAAACTTGCAATAACAATTGCCAGGATAATAATCAGGCAGTGTCTTGCACAGAACATGGAATAAATTATCCTTTCTTTTCAACACAGATTTAGGTAGAAAAAGATACGTCCAGCAGCAATCAAACCGATCAAACTTGTTGAAGTTCAAACAGGTAGATAAAAAATAGAGAAATTAAAAGATTATTTTTCAATTCTTACTATTGAGCTGTCAGTATCATCATAAAAAAAGATAAATTCCAACTTTAATAACATCCAGCCATCCACAAACTGTGTTGGCACTGGTAGTGTCTTTTTTGGGAAGAGCAATAATATAAAAGATTCAAACTTGGAAGTATTTGCAAAATTCTGCTAGCAAAAATATTTTAAAGCCTGAAATCCAAAGGAAAAAAAAAAGTGAGAAAAGTAAATGTAGTAATCATGGTTATGCATGCATAAGCCTATGTAGAAACTCTAATGCAGAACACTTGTACACTTCTATAGATTGTTTAGTTGACATGAAAACTTCCCCAAGGGAGATTTCCAACCCTTTAAAAAGCATCCACACCCTTCAGAAAAATCCCTCTCAGAAAACAGTCAGATTCAAGGAGAAATCTTGTAAAAATAGGTGCCATACACTGATGTAACTCATCATGCATATACACTCATTGGGAGCAAGTGGAGGCATAAGTGAAGATGGCGGTGGAATTGAATTTTTCCAGGGTTTTTTTTTTTCTTTTCTTGCATGCTTCCTTTTATTCAAACTATGGAAAGAGTAAACTGGGAGGAAGAGAGAATTCTGATAAACTCCCTTCTGGAAGACCTAAAATTAATTTTTCTTATTTTACTTTTATTTTCTAGGCGTTTGAGCTTTTTTCCCCTCCTACAACTGAACAGGCTGCTGCCCTCTGGAGCTGTGCCTCTTCAGTGTCATGATGCCTCCAGTCCTAGGCTGCCTGCCTTCTGGGCAGATGGCATAGACAAGTAGCCTGAGAAGCTACTTCCCTGGGAGAACAAGAGCTGAGAGCACCTGGGCTTGAATGACAGGGCTGACACATTCACGCAGAGTCAGCAGTATCCAGGGATTCTCCACTTCTGGCTAGAACCAGGGATGACACTGCCACAGCAGAGGGTGGTCTATCTTTCTTAGGAATGTTTCCACCAATGTCTTTCCAATAAGTACTTCAGGAACTGGTACTATGCCTGTAAAAAGGGTGAAGGGGCTGCTTCTGAGCATGCTTCCCCAAAAGCCTGTAAAGGCATTTCATTTTCTTTAGCATACTATTTGGTGCTGTCTGCTGGTACACCAGGCCAGCAACTCGTGCACACATGTACCAAGACAGAGTATACCCTGTTATCTGCCAAGATGAAAAGAGAGCTCCAAATACAGGCATAACATTTGTCTTTGAAAGAGACTGCTAGAGATAGAAGTCAACTGCACCCTCAAAACCACTGAAGACAAGTTCATCTAAGGGCAAATTTTGGCCCTAAAATTGCATTGCATGAAGGAAGTGCTATTGGGAGCAATTAAGAAATCAACATCTGCCAACAAATACATGGTTATTTTCTTTTGGAAGTATAGGGAGGGAGTGATATATTAGGTACCATTTTGTAATGACAACCACTGTAGCAATGTGTAAGTTTTAAAACACTCAAGAGGTCTTTCACAAGCTAAATCCGATGCCCTTTGTGTCATCAGAACAACTACATGGCACACAGAGGAACAACTAGGACATGCCAGAAGCAGTGTCATTAGAGTAATTATGTTTAGACCACAGTCATTGGGAGAGCTTGCATAAACATGAAGAAAACAAGACTGCATAATACACGATCTCACTTTTAAGGATTCATACTTATAGAGTGTTTATAATTAAAATTATAATGCAGTTAGAAATTGCAAGTTTTCACCTTGGAGAAGTTGCAGTTGAATTTCAGATTATATAAAGAATTATAATCTATTTTACCAGGAATGATAGCAGGCATTTTAGAGTTGTGTGTTACCACTGAAGAGTCCCATAGCTTTGTTAGTGACTATTAGGATCATTCAATCAGAAAGTCTAGTTCTGTCATGAAAAGACAACTGCTTTTCAGATTTGGTTAGATTGACCAAGGCCTTGCTTTCACCAAGTCATAGATGCAAACATAGACCTTCACCATGACTGTGAAAAATGGTCTGCTACACAATATTGGCCATATGACTGCATGAAGGTATATTGCAACTGAAACTTGCTGAGGAATGAGTATGATTTTAAAATGCCCAGAGATAGAGATTTTTATAAGCTTTGAGGATTTCTCATTATTGCTTAACTTTTCTATTGTCATATGGAACTATCATATTATTTCTGTATATCACATTACATTATCTTATTGCTACTGTACATAAATATTCAAATTTTCATATGATTCACTCATAAGTATTGACTTTTTATTTTAAAGTGAATTTGCCTACTATTGATTTCTATCCATCTGATTTTATTTTCTCTTTTTCTGTTACACTATAGCCATCCACTAGAGCCCCCCTTACAGAATACTTAAATACAGTGATCAATCACCATGTAATTTTCTCCTTGATAAACAGTTTATTTTTCAACCTCTCACTATAAGTTATAACTTTTCAAACAATTAATTACTCTCTGAATTGTTTCTGGAATCTCATGTAATATTTCAGTACCTTTCTTAACTTACGTACACTAAACATGACTATCTATGAGAAGTGCAGAACTATGAAATACTAAGCTGTACATCACGTACCTATTCCTTCTTACTATTTAGCTTTGTATATAAAAGATAAAGATTGCATTAACAGCTTCAGTCAGAGAGAAGCTTCAAGAATTTAGAGTGAGCTGACTGTGCTTATCCACCATGACAAAGTCAATTTAGTCTTTGCTCCTCCAAAACATCATCAATATTGTAACCATGACCTACTTTTTTGGTTCCTGTGAGTATGCATTTCTCCTTTGGCCATTAGCTAAGAGTTGCATACCACAGGTTAGCTCTCATCTATAAGGTGATACACATCACTCCAGTCAGGTACTTTATCTCTCACTTAAGAATCATCTGTAACTAAAATCAGTGGTGACTTTGTGTTTCTTACAATTTATTTCTTTCATTTATGATAATTTTTAAAAGGCTAGGACCAAGAACCATTCCAACGAAATGGTTTTAACACAAGCTCCCCTTCTATGCCAGTAATAAATCCTAATTTACATTCACAGTTAGTCAGCGTTTAATCCATTTACAATATATCATTTGTAATACTCTAGTTTCTGAAATGAAATCACAATGGTGTAATAATTAAAATATTTAATAGAACATTCATTATACTATGTCATGAATACTCTGTCTGTTGACCAAGGTGATTGTACAATGTTAATATGAATAGAACTACAAGCCCATGATGACTATTGTTAATTTTACTCCACCTTAATTCTTTATTAATTGGTTACCATACAATCATTTATCAAAGTTATGATGACAGGTCTATGAATTATTCAGATTTTTCCATATCTCAATTTTGGCTTGACATTAGCTTAGTTTGGATTTTTCTCAGTGTTCCCTGGTTTACTGAAAATAAATATGAATAAATGAGACAGCTCCCAAGCCGTATCTTTTAAATCTCTTGGACACAGTTTATCTGGACCAGTAATTTGAAAATACCTTAAATTTAGTAATTACCTTGTGACATCCTGCTAAGATTCTAGTAGAAAAGAAAGTATGTGTGTATCATTTTGTGATACAATCGTATTCTTTTATTCTAAAGGTAAATAATAATCGAATTAACACTTTCAAATTTTCTACATTGTTATTGAATCCAATATTAGTATTCCAATTTTACTTGTTTCTAACACACTGCATGAAAACTCCTTTGAGTTCTACTTTATTTTGCTTGGCTAATACTTTTCCTTTCATTTTTTTCATTTCAGTAGTATCCTTTATGTTTCATTCCAGGTGTATGCTTCACAAAAGAGTCATTGTCTCCAATTCTTGACTCTCCATTTATAGCCATTGTTATCAAATTTAATTTAGATAAATCTATTTCCTCTCTACGCCAGGTTGTTATGCTTATGAGTTGGATTATTTAATCAGCCTAGACCTTTTTTCCAGATTGTGGTTTCTGAGGAACTCAGTAAAGTTTTATTTTGCATTTTCAGATAAGAATCATATTTTGCTGTTCAAATTTTATTTTTGATTATTTGACTCATAAACATTTTCAGCTTTGAGAAATTAAAGTCTCTTAAGGCATTACATATTTATTTACATGAGGTCATTTGCCTTAATTCATCCACAATACTTATAATCTAAGTATCTACCAATTTTTAACTTTGGGATTAATTCTTTCCTATCTGACAATATGGGAAGTAATAGAATTTCCCATATTTACTGCAACTCATTCATTTAATAAAAGTCATCTATCATTTTCAAAAATTGTGATGTTTAAATATAGGCAAAAAGGCAGCACAAATGGCTGCTCAGATTGAATTCCACCATGATAACGTATATTTCGCCTTCAGTGTGTAGTTTTGTGTTCAGGTATAATTTGCTCATTAATACTAGCTGCCACTTAAGTGACCATGTTCTGTGATATCTGTTGAAACTCTCATCCTGAGTAGAAATGAAAGTAAGCAATATATATTTCCTTTGCCCCTAACAGATTAGAGATCATGATTTTTAATATCTCAATCATGCAAAGCTTCTGAAGAGATCTGATTAACACTACAAGACAAATTTCACCCTTCCCTTTTGTTCTTAGTGTAACACTTTTCTGCCTTATTGCATGAATTTGTTCCTTCTGGAAAGGGAGATGCTATTTCTGGTGAGCTGTGAACGGATTCAGATCACTTCATTTCCATCAAAGCTCAGACTGAGAGTGGATTCAGTCAAACAAGTCTACAAGTCTCAGGATTCAGATCACCTATTCTCAAGCAATTAAAGTTATGCAGTTACATATTTTTGGGTCATAATGTGGAGTTTCTTAAACAGGACCATGAAGCGCTTTGCACTGGGGACCATGTCTAAACACTGGTGAAAGATACTCGATTTAAATCCAAATTCCCACAGGAAACAGTCCAATAAGTATGTTTAAACACCTAGCTTCCTTGGACAGAATTGAGTCCAATGCAAAGCTCGCCCTCTTTAATTGCAAAGCATGCACAGAGGAGCACAGAGAGAGGTGTTTACCTAGGAGCAATGACCTAGTCATGGGAGCACATGCTCAGGAGATTGGAAAACAGGATCTTAGGTTCACTTCAGCCTTAGGTGGTTTGAATTCACTTTGCCGAACAGCAAGGTGACAACTGCCAGGTTAGAAATTTTTCCAACTTCAATTTTAAGACTGGCACAGTACCATTTAACATCAGAAATACAGTAATTGAGAAGCCGAAGAAAGACTTAAACAAGAGGATCTTGACTCTGTATTGATCAAGGATCAATGCTAATTTTGTTCCCTTGGACACTGGAGTAAGATCAGCACAGGAGAGCATGTGGGATCATCCCTGGTGCCTCAGCTTACCTAAAAAGGAGTGGGGAAATATGTGATGAATGTGGGGTTATGCTGTTATAGGTGATGACATCACAGCTCTCTATGGTTGGTTGCTAATTCCACAGATAGATACACAAAATATTATGCTAAAACTATTTTTCTTCTCCTGTAGTTATTCCCATTGCTACATTATGTAATATTTTATTTTGAAACCTTTTTCTGGCCACTGCTCCTAAAGGTTTCCCTTTGCAGAAGCCACTTGCATGTGGGCCTGCTGGGTAGTACAGCTGCTGTACCACAGCTCTGGGCTAGAAAGGGTTTAGGCAGTGGGGTCTGAGACAGAGAGGCCAAATTGCTCCCTTGAATGAGTTCATTTAAAGATACGAAAAGAAGGCAAAGTTATGCGGGCAGACTTGAACAGCAACACCCCAAACTTCCCACCGTGTAAAGCAGTGTGACTCTGCCAACGTGTGACCCCACACAGAAACCCAGCACTGTAAGACAAGCCCAAAACACAGAGGCATTCCTCCAGCCAGGGACTCCCACCGAGCCTCCCCGTCTGTATTTGTCACAGACATGCCCTGTGACCATGAAGGGTACGGTGATACACATCTCCGCCCCCCCTGCTCCCTGCAAGACATGTAGGAATGACATAACAAGGTGCTAAAATCCCCAACACAGCTGGGAATGTGTTTTTTCGGAGCAGGGAAGACAATATTGCACATACTCCAAGGACTGAGTCCAAAGCCTTGGAATAATTCAAGCCCGTGTTATGTTTTCCTGGACCCTGAGTGACTCCTAAACTCAAGTACTTTAAGAGATGACAGCACAAACACCTCTGGGCAAACAAACACTCATGTAAATGCATACTTAAAATTTCCCTTTCCCCAAATATGTTTTTGGATGGAATCTGCAAACAAACACTCATGTAAATGCGTATTTAAAATTTCCTTTCCCCAAATATGTTTTTGGATGGAATCTGAGATAAGAGTTTCTAAAGGAGAACATTGTCAAAGAAAAACCTCTATTTTTATCAAATGAGCATTGAAAGGTCTTTTCTTTGGTATTCAAAAGTTGAGTTTGTGACACTTAAAATAAGACTGCAGCTGACTTTGGAAATTAAACCTTTGGTGAAAACCTGTGTTTCCAAAGGAATGGGCTACATGCAATGACAGAAGAATGAAACATAAATAAGATTAATATTGAAAATGTTGGTCTGAGCACGGTATAGTGAGGCTATGTATGTATTAACAAATAAGACCAAAATTTATCTGATAAAAAGGCTTTGAGAATGAGAGAAACCCACATCACAGAGACTATGTAAGATTCATTGCTGTGTTTTGTAAACATTGCAATGGAAATATAAGGAGTGAGACTGATTAGGGCTATATGGTACTTTTATTTACAACTCTTAACTCCGTTAAATTTTTTGTGCCCATTAAAACGTGGGCTCACAATTTACCATCTAAAGCTATTCTCACTGAATTCAGCCTACCGAGAAATGCAAACATTGGCACATACATGGTAATTAAGTACAGATGTGATTATTTGACAAATAATCATAACAAATAATTGTCACTTCCTTGTTTAGAAACCACTAATTTGAAACATGTGTGTGCTGACCTAACTTCACTAGCACACCCTTTTCTAACGTGGGGAGAGAAGAAGGAGAGAGGTTCAAGCTGTTATCTTTTCTATGGGAAAACTAACCTTTTGTTCTCTGGTTCTAACTTTCTGCTTCACAGAGTTACTTTGCTCAGAAGCATGTTTCACACTGGCTTCTGTTTTGCAACTCTTGTCATAAAAAGCCACTTTAGGAGAGTGGAGTGGGAGGACAGAGGCACAAGACACAATGTGTTGTGATACCATTTCTTCCAGATATACCAGTGACAGTCATTTACATCATTAGACTGCTGCAGTCTTCCAGACATGAAGAAAACACAGGTATCTTTTCAGTCAGAAGAACCTTAGCTTGGATTGAGACAACAACTAGACCGAGAAATATTTCCTCTGTACATGGGTAACTCATTTCAGGCTTTGCACTAAATACCAGCAACAAACTGACTTTGAACTGGGCATGCAAGAAGATTGCCCAGGGCAGACTGGGGCGTCCCTGTCCATATTGTTGGAGAGTTGATTGCCTTGAGGTTATAACATGGTTGTAGAAAGCAAGCAGCCATGGAAACCTGTAGGTGCAAGGCACTTCAAGCAACACACACAAGAAGGAACGGAAGGTTTCAAAGGGCGAGCGAGCCCCAGATGACCTTCTGACTTTTCACATAAAACACCCACAAGTTTTTGGTTTGTTCATGAACCAGACATGAAGCCAGTATTGGCATTTAATAACACCTCCTGTCTTCATAAGAGCCACATGAAATTAGTTGTTTAAATATTAGTAATTAAGAATTTTAATTTGCCCATTTACATCCATAAAATCAAAGGTAATTTCACTTCAGTTAATGATGTTACACCAAGGATAAACAAGCAGTGTCAGCAGCAATGATTAAAATGGTAAATTCCTAAGGTTGTACATGTCATGTAGCAGTGTTTACTTTGAAGTATGTTGTTTATCTGTACTGAAAAATGTTAAACCCAGTCTTCAAACAATTTAATTTAGGTTTACAATCAAGTGCTGGTGTGGAGTCTTTAGGAAAAAAGAGCAAGACCCTTGGTGAGTGTTTATGTAAAAAAGCACTGTTTACATTCCAGCTTCCCCTCAGAATCCGTAGTGTAATGTTTATGGAAAGCAGCCAGCAAAGTTGTATGATTTGATTATAATGAACAATACCATTTTAATTAATTATTGCAACTTTCTTTCATATTACCATGGTGAACTATGGAGATAAAGGAGGTCTTGCATACTCACAGGTTGTTGACTTCTTTCAGTGTCTCTCTTGTTTTGTAGCTACTTCCTATAACACAACAGAAATCCCAGTTTTGACAAGTCAGAAAGTTTGAAATCAACATTGCATTTATATTAACTAAGATATTGTTTAATCATTCAGTTGAAGCAAGGTTACTTTCCAGACTTTATCAACCTTATGCTTGCTAAAAAGGATGCAGTGAGTATATATAGTCCCTCAGGAAGAATTCCGCTTTCTGGGCAAAAGAAAGGTGTCCAGGAAGGACGCAGCATTCACTTTATCAACTTTATGCTTGCTAAAAAGGATGCAGTGAGGGCATATAATATAGTCCCTCAGGAAGAATTCCGCTTTCTGGGCAAAAGAAAGGTGTCCAGGAAGGACGCAGCATTCACTGTGGGAGCAGTAATGAGAGAGACGTACTCTGAGGCCACACAGCGCTCCTCTCCTGCAGTGAGAAAATGTGATGCTTTGCTCTGTCACTTCTTGCCCTCCACAGGCAACTGATACCCCTGAGGACACTGCCAAGATCTACTTTTCCTGGTGATACCTCTGCTGTTCTCCATGCAGAGTCCCTGGCTACGGCAGTGATTCAGGATAGCTGCACTCTACACCCCTGGTCCCCTGAATACTCTGGCCGGGAAGGTACCAGAGCACACCACAGATTCCTCCCTGCCTACATCCCCAGGTTGTCTTCAGAAGGAAACTAATCATAGAATCATAGAACAGTTTGGGTTGGAAGGGACCTTCAAAGGTCATCTAGTCCAACCCTCCTGCAATGACATCTTCAACTAGATCAGGTTGCTCTGCAAGAACATGACACAGTCTCTGGGTCCAGTTGAGCTTCTTTGTGCATCTCAATCTGCCTAGAACAATGGAGCATGCAGATAGTATGCTTTCCAACATGAATTAATACTTCAGAATACTCTTCTCAACTGTAATTTAGAAAAACATATATACAAATGGTCCCTCAAGGCAGCTTTAAAGAGAAAAACCCACCCAAGATGAGGGAAATACACTATTCTAAGAGAAGTCCTCAGTCCTACTTCTGAATTTATGTGATGACCAAAATCTTCCATGGCTACACTCTCAGTGTCATAGTTAAGTCCTCCAGACAGTGTGCACAGCTAATCTCCCATCCCTGCAAATGATAGAGACAGCAATCCCAGATGCATGACCATGTATAGGACCACAGAATCATTCACCTTGTGAGGGACTGGGGATCATACTCTAATCTATTCTTCTCTCCTACAACATGCCACTGCATTGGCACTATCCTCTTTCTTCCCCTTCACACATCATTCCCTGGCCTTTTTCTTTCCCCCACCCTGTTTTTTCTCCCATGACTCTGCGCTCACTCCATGTGCCAGCCCCAGAAGCCCACCCCAGGGGAGGGAGTGGAAGCCCAGCCAGCCATGCCAGGTTGCAACCTCAGCTGGGGAAATGAGCCAGACCCACGAAGCCAGCAGCTGTGGTTATCCCAGCAGCTGTGACCATTCACCACGAACAAACAGCTGCTTCAGCTCTGTCCTGGTTCCGGCTGGGATAGAGCTAATTTTCTTCCTAATGGCTGGTATAATGCTGTGGTTTAGATTTGGTAGGAAAATAATGGTGATAACACACTGATGCTTTTAGTTGTTGCTAGGTAGTTGTAGTGCTTATACTCGGTCAAGGACTTTCAGTTTCCCTCGCTCTGCCAGCCGGGAGGTGCACGGGAAGCTGGGAGGGGGCACAGCCAGGACAGTTGACCCAGCCTGGCCATGGGGATACTCCCTACCAGGTAACATCACGCCCAGTGTACAAAACCGGAGTTCCTGGGGGCGGGAATCACTGCTCGGGGACGGGCTATCGATCACCGGGTGGTGAGCAATTGCTGCATTGGGCATCACCTGGTTCTGTATATTCAAGTATTAGTACTAGCATTAATGTTAGTATTACTTCCTCATCTTTGCTGCCCTATTAAACTGTTTTTACCTCAACTCACATGTTTTTTTCTGCAATCCTCTCCCCCATCCCACATGAGGGGGTGGGGTGGGAAGGCAAGCTAGCGGCTTGTGTGCTTAGCTGGTGGCTGGGGCTAAAGCATGACAGGCTTCTGGGACCAGGAGTAAGCCTTGATTACCTCACCTGCTACTGCCTAACTTCTCCTTCCTTCTCTCCTTTGTCTTTTTTATCAAGGAGAGAAAAAGACTAAGATCAGCTTTCTCCTTCAGAGTGATTAATACAAATCACCAGTAGAAGCAGATTATTATTCTCTACTAATAAGGATGCTTCCCAGATCAAGAGCCCCCAACCCACATCTCTGATAAAATAAAGACTCAGGAGACTCCCAAATAGGTTGGCATTGCATGATCAGGCAGCTTCCTAACCTTTCAGCTTCAAAGCCCCGTATGTTTTGTACTTTGTTTGGTTTTTGGGTTGGGTTTTGTCCCTCCTGTACAGTCTAATCAGCTTTTTTTTTAGTGTTTAGTATTAATATCTTGGTATATTTCCCACAGGAATTAGAAATCCAAGGTCTCTGTACTCAAATACCTGAGCTACTTGTGACTGTTGTGCAATGACATGACCAAGTTAACACCTTTGTGACCCTGGGTCCATTTACTCTTATCAAAATTAATACCACAGAATTTATTTCCGTAACAATTTTGTATGTTTTCAAATATGCCATTTAAATGCGCCCATCTAAATGAGATAATTTGGCCCCACTTTATTTTACACAGAGAGTTTAATTTTCTGAATAAAGTAGATTATGTTTCCTCAAAGAAAAATTTCCTATGGAAAAATATGATCTATTTAAAGTTAAAACTGTGATTTTCTGTATTAGTCCCTATATAATTGCAAAGAATTAGATCTGGTGTCAGGAGAACTAGTTCAATATAATTTGATTAAATTAGGAAGTAAAAGGACAGAAAACAACGCTGTAGTGAGATTAAGTCAGAAGAAGGAAAGGACCGTTGATGTGACATGCCTGTCTTCCCCAGCACCCCTTAGTGTCTGATCTCAGCATACTGAGACTTTTGTTATTTGTGTGTATGGCTGGGGTCAGAGAAAGAAAGTATCTTCTGCATCCTGACACAAATGGAGAGAAATCTGCCAGTACTGAGGTCAACTTCTCCCCCTTCCGCAAAAGACAAGAACCAGTGGAAGCAGGGAGCAGCTGATTCATATAGTGAGAAATAAATAAATAAAAAATAGTATAAAAAGATAAATTTACTTTTATTGATCCACCTTCATAGAAGAAAGAAAAGTGCAAACTCTACAGTGCCAAGTGGATTCTTTTAATTTATCCTTGACTACGCCACTGGGAAGAACTATCCTATGGGTGCATGGCAAAAGAGGACCAGGAAGCCACACCAGATTCAGTGTAAATCTGAAATTCAAGAAATTTTCATATCTTTTCTGACTTCATTTCAGCTGAGTAAGCTGGATTGCTAGGGTACATCAACCTGATGTGAAACTCTTCTGTGTCATTGATTAACATATGTAGAATCAATCTTTGTCAAATGCAACTCTCATACACCTGCTCTGGCTTTGAGAGAATGATTTGATGGGGTAGCTATCCAGAAAAAATATTTGTTAGTGCTTGACTCATAATTTTCCCTGACTAATGGTACTGCTCACCCAGACCTGATTCTCACTTGCTCTCCTCAATTTTTCTAGTTGATCTTTGGAGGGAAGATGAAATATGAGATGTTCTTTTCACTCTCAGTCTCACTGAAACAGTCAGCCGTTCAAGTTGTCTCTTTCCTGCCTTCTACAATCCAGCTACAGGTTTGTCTCCGAAAACAAAGCAAAATACAATACATCAACATTGCAAGAAAAAAATAAAAAATAAAAAACATGAGAAAACCTACCAAAACCACAATCAATCATACTGAAGGCTCAATGTATGTGGTTACCTTGTTATAAAAGTCTTAGCACCTTACATTTCAACAGCTCCCTCACAGCAAGTCCCTTGTGTGCAACTTGTTTCTTGAAAGCTCAGACGCAATTTTTTACATTCCTTTAGACTGAGGCTCACTCTACAAGTGAAAGAGCTCATTTCCACATCCTCTTACGGGTCAGAAGCAACAGGTCTGCAGCAAGTTATTCACCTTAGCTCAGCCATGGAATGAGAAAAAGCTTACTGCAGAACTGTGTAACAAAACATCAGCATACAGGGCAGATATATTGCCTGATACACCTTCAGTGAAGTTTTTTGCAAATTCCTTTAGAAACTATCAGAAATAATTTTTGTAAACATATCTTTTATACATTAAGAAGTTATAGTGGTATCTTTCACACACACAAAGAAATAAACATTGTGGTTGATCCATGAAAAATTGATTTTTAGAAATACTTCAGTATATCACATTTTAAATGGTTCTTGAGTGGATATTTTAGTTATTCCAGGATTTAATTATTTTTCTCTGTTGGTTTATGAATTGGTCAGAATGCAATCCCTGTTTCTGTACTGCATTAGTTACATCAAAATGCTTGCTGTGTGAGTTTAGGAAAGTCATTCTGATTAGTAACAGATGAGTAACAGTTGAGTAACAGTCAACCAAGATTCCTCACCAACAGTGTCCAAAATCCTACTGAAATAAAGATATCTTTGTATTTATTTATTCTCTTTATCTCTAAGGATATTTTCCGCAATTATAGAAATTACATTGATTCAACAATCTCAGAGGCTAAGATAAGCAGGAAAATACTGAAAGGTGGGTGGAAAATATGAAAATTTTGTTTAGCATATAGGTAATTATGATTTACCATCAAAACATTTCAATTTAGACAGAAATAATGGAGAAAACTAACCCAAAAGATTATCTAACAGTTCTGCAGAAACAATGGTGTATGTTCCTTCCAGAAAAATGTGTCGCAGCTGGATAGATTACAGAGGAAAATGACAAAGATCAGAATCTTGAAAAACTCTTCACTGAAGAAGGGTTGAAAGAGATAGGATTGTGCTGCTTAAGGAAGAGGAGGATGGAGGAAAGAGGGGAACATAGTAGTCTTCCAGTACGCAGATCACTGTTACAAGAGAAACAATTATTTCATCGGCAGTTCTGCCATTAGCTATGTCCATAATGGACAGGAAAAGAAGATGAAGCAAAGAAGATCAAGGAAGTTACTCAAAAAGGTTTTCTAACATTTGCAATAATGAAATAACAGAGTAGCTTGCCTGGAGAGAGGCTTGGGAGAGTCCATTACTGGAGAATTAAAGGGCTGGTTATAGAAGTATCTGTCAGCAGGCACACACACCTGAAGGCTTTACAGAGGCATCTGAACTGGCTGGATTGATGGGCCGAGGCCAATTGTAGGAGGTTCAACAAAGCCAAGTGCCAGGTCCTGCACTTGGGCCACAACAACCCCATGCAACGCTACAGGCTTGGGGAGGAGTGGCTGGAGAGCTGCCCAGTGGAAAAGGACCTGGGGGTGCTGGTTGACAGCCGGCTGAACATGAGCCAGCAGTGTGCCCAGGTGGCCATGGAGGCCAACAGCGTCCTGGCCTGTATCAGAAATAATGTGGCCAGCAGGAGTAGGGAAGAGATTATCCCCCCGTACTCGGCACTGGTGAGGCCGCAGCTCGAATCTTGTGTTCAGTTTTGTGATCCTCACTACAAGAAGGACGTTTGAGGTGCTTGAGCGTGTCCAGAGAAGAGCAACAACATTGGTTAAAGGTCTAGAGCACAAGTCCTATGAGGAGCAGCTAAGGGAACTGGGGTTGTTTAGCCTGCAGAAAAGGAGGCTCAGGGGAGACTTTATTGCTCTCTACAATAACCTGAAAGTAGGTTGTAGCAAGGTGAGTGTTGGCCTCTTCCCCCAAATAATGAGTGATAAGACAAGAGAAAATATCTTCAAGTTGCGTCAGAGGAGGTTTAGATGGGATATTGGGAAACATTTCTTCACTGAAAGGGCTGTCAAGCACTGGAACAGGCTGCCCTGGGAAGTGGTGGAGTCACCATCCCTGGAGACATGTAGATGTGGTGCTTAGGTGCATGGATTAGTGGTGGACTGGGCAGTGTTAAGTTTACGGTTGGACTCGATGATCTTAAAGGTCTTTTCCAACGTAAATGATTCTATGAATCTACCATGGTGGAAAAAATTTGATCCAAATTCTGTGGCTCTGTATTCCTCGCCTGCAAGATGAATGCTGCTGACTTTCTGTTATTTACCTTGCTGTAATCTATGATAGAAAAGCAGTAGGATAGGATATAAGTGTTACAAAATGCTAAGTTGTGTATGGAATTAGAATTTCCCATCTCAAGGACACTCATTACTGTTTGCTTTGACTCTTCATTAGCTGTGTTGAGGGAAAGGTTACTCTGTATTCATCCAGGTACTCTATGGAGAGTTTTGAAAGCAGAAGAATAGAGATCAAAATGACAAATCACAGAGCAAATAATACGTTGTGACCACTGAATACTCTTTCTCTTTGACAAATGTGCTTGTTTGCATGTGAATATGAGTATTGATACAAATAGAAACCATTTATCAGTCTTGTGTGAAAAGAAACCAGCTGTTTATTGGAAAAGAATAGGTTGCAAAACAGGTGAAACAAACAACTATTTAGGATTCTGCCCATGTTTGTAAACCATATTCAGGGTTCAGCCAGCTCCACCATAGGATATGCAGGCAGGGCCAAGTCCAACACTGAGGCAGGCACGATGCAGCACTTAATTATATTGGCTAAACACAGGTAAAGGTCACCAAAATTCATCGTCTCATTAGGATAATTACAGGCTGAGCTATATATTCTTCCACTAACCTGCTGGTTTTGTCAAAGATGTTATGCACTCGCAAACCTGTCACTTCATCGAAGTGCAGCATTCTTTTCATCATGTATTACAGTGCTAAGGTCAGTTCTGGTTCACTGAGACAGAGGAAAATCTATCATTTCCATATCTAAGAGTCACAGTGAAGTGTGTCATTTTTGGCTGCCTTTTTCTGATGTCTTCAGCCTTCCGTAAGACTCTTATTCCTATTTCTCTTATCAGCTCTTGTTTAGCTCATGTTTCTCTTGGTCTGAGATGCTCTTTACTCTGTCATTACCTCCACTGTCCTCCCACAGAATAGCCATTCCTGGGCAGCTTTTCATCTCCCTGTCTCTCTTTAACTTGAGCTGTTGGTAATTTATAAATGTGATAGCTGCTTTCAACAGAACTGAACTACTGGACATAGCACAACATGTGTTGGGGGACATCTACAGGCTGATTCTTGCCACAGAAAGTTAATGGAGATGAACTGCTAAGCAAATTGAGGACATCTCAGTCACACCTAGGTTATTTTCCTTTTTTCTTTTAATCAGTCAATCTTGAAAAATTATATTCTCACTCTGAAGATAAAAACAATAAATCCTCAATTCCACATGACATGTATGTAATTACTAGAAACTGCTTATTACAATCAAAACAGCTGGAAGGCAGTTATTTGATCTCAGAGCACTAAACATCTTTTAAAGGATGATATGATATAAGAGTATAGCTCCTATGTCTGAAGATCATTTGAACTTGTGATCATTTAGATGTCATTTGGCAAAGCAAAAAAGACTATTTTAATTATTCTCACCTCCAAAGCAATATGTTTTATATACAGTGCTCTGATATCATAGCTGTGAGGAAAGCAATAGGTAAGTTTTTTACAAGTTAGTTACTATAGCTTTTGTTTTTTTCTTTTTCACTGGCTTCAAAAAGCCAAACTAGTGAAAGAAAGAAAGGTCTCCTTAAAAGGGCAATATAGGTAAATGCAGCTGAAAACTCAATTTCCTGTACATAAAATGAATATATTTCTTCTTAGCCTCAAAGAATGTTATTAAGGTAGTGAGAATCAGATCTTCAAAGAAATGCAGGCGTCCAGCTCCTAGTGAACCCAGAGAAATTGAGAAAACGAGTAAGTATAATTAGCCTATAAGAAGATACATATTGAAATGTGTACAGGGTATCATATTTAACTTTTGCATTAAAAGATTTTGTGAAACACAGAGATATAGACAAGCTTAGAAGACTTCCACCTGGAAAAGTCCTGTGGCTTTCATATTTACTTAGTGGCAGTAATCACCTATCCACTAGTATGGTCTGCCTCATCTCTAGGAGAACTTTGCTGGAAGGAATGTACAGCCATCACTACGAAATGTTTAGTTTACATGTTCTCCAGTTCCCAGACTGCTTGTCACATGTCACTTCAGCCATCATGGCTGAGAGCTCCCACAGTTGGGAGAGTGGACAATGCAATATCCTAATTTACATCTTCAGCCATACCTTCCTAGTAGTTGAGCACCTAATGAGCCTCAGTCCTAAAGAAAACAGGAGTAAATATCCACTTCCACAAAACCTGTGCTTGATTTGTGACTCCTGGTATTGCTGCTTAACTCTAGTTTACACTTAACAGCTGGGAACATATTTATAAATATAGAGGTTGTCTTAGAATGAAATTTTCAGTAAAAGCTTAGTTTGTTGGGTTTTCAGTGGACAGGAGGAATCCAAACCTGATATTATCCTGAAGACTTGTAACCAGGAGGCAAAGGCAAAGTTGCATTCATAGCACCAAGTAGATCAGTCCTATTCTCTCCTCTGACAGCTCATACCCAGATTTCAGCAACATCTCAGCTGCACGAGTGCCAAGCAACTAGCACAGACAAGGTTTGTGTGCTTTCAACAGATGTTCATGACTGTGCTCCTAGTGCTTACGCAGCTGAGCTATTGCCAGCATCTCATTACACATTTTCCAGCATAGATAATATTTTCCAGACCACTGATTTTTTTTTTTCTTCAAATGTCCGTCCCATGCATTCAAATGGCTCCACACAGGTGAAACAGTTTTCCCACACGAGGCTGAAGGATGTGGGTTTTAGGCTGGGAGCTCTTTGTGGGATACAGACATCTCCTTCTTGTGACTGTATTTGTTTAAATCACTGACTATGCCAAGGTCATTTCCCTTTATCCCATCTTTACAAAGACTGAACTCTCCTGAAAAGTGTCCAAAGGGACACAGAGCTGTTAACTGCTAGAGGAGGGGAGAGGAGGTTTTGGGGAGAAGCCCTTAGTAGACTCTGGTAGTCTATTAAGACTTATGCAACAGAAGGTTTGTGAAACACATCAGGTTTCCTTGGGCTCTGTTAAAAAGACAGATAAAACCATATTCCCATTTGAATCTAGCCTAGGCCTGAAAGAAAAAAAAAAAAGAAGTACAAATTTATTTTCAGTTTGCAGTTAAAGACTCTAGTCAACTAAGTCAAGGTGCTGTATTTTGCAATTTTCCCAGGAACACTACAGAACATTTTTTAAAAGCCAAAGTGGTACTTTTTTTTACTCACTATGAAGTGAAGCTCTTCGTAGAGGTTTCCAACCATAACTTAGTTCTTTATTCACTTTCTTCTTGTAATTATTCACTGTCTTCTCTGGAATACTTAAAGTTTCAATTTGCTTTCCTAAATGTTCTTGTTGAAATACCACTAAAGTATGTGAAAGACAAAAAGATCAAAGACGTTTTCCTTGTGTCTGGAGTGAAAGGTGAGTTCAGTGGTGTGTTGGTGATTTTCTTAGTTACTCAAAAAATGTAATTCACAGTCTCAGGTCAAACTTCAGAAAGTTGTGTTAGTAATGAAATTTACCCCATACATCTGAATATATTCTTCCCTAACAGCAACCTGTGCTAGACAGATTACAATATCACCATTAAAGTGTGGGTCATTTTTTAATATAACAATACTTTCTATGTTTCTATGTTGCTATGTACAGGGTTGGACTAGATGACCTTTAAAGGTCCCTTCCAACCCAAATGGTTCTATGATTCTATGTTAAAAATATTTAGCTGTGCTATATGCTCACATTACAATCACATATATAATAAAGTTATTTTTCACTCTCAAGGCCTTCAGTCAGCACACAATTCTTCTGAAGTTACTGAAAAATAGCAAACATACAGATGTAAAGATCTCAATTGCTAAATGGAGCCATATTCATTATTTATTTGACTGGGAAACTAGAAAGTGATGGCTCTCCACAAGTTATAGAGCAATATAAGAGGAGCAAAGGAGGAAGAGTGCTAGTACAAGAACTATGATGCCATTTCTGAGCAGCTGGATTCCCTAGCAATTCATGGCAGTGGCAGAAGGACTATGCACGAGATGAGAGATGCTCTACCTTTATATTCACAAATCATAATAATTTTAAATATAGATTTCTTTCTCTAAATCTTCTGAGATGAGATTTAGGAAAGAATTTCTCTTTTATATGCTTGTAAATATTTTACTACCTTGAGAACATCATAAAATATGATGCAATCTGCTGTGGTTCAGAAATTCAGAACAGGGAATTATTATATATGACATTTCAATGTTAACTTTTCAGCAGTCACTAGTTACAGTATTTCCTAACAGCACACACACTGCAGCGCTCAGAGGATCACATGTCTCCTGGACATCATGATGTAAAAGTAAATGGGAGACCAAGTTGTCAAATGCTCTGTCAAATCACAATATGCAACTATGGAAAGGACACGTGAAAAAAAGTCTTTGTCAGACAGGACACCACTGTAGAGTCAGTCAAGTGTTAGCCAAAGTCAGCTCTATTTCTGTTAGTTTTGTACCCCAAAGGGAAAGTATCTACCAGGCTGCTGAGCAACAGCGTGGCTCAAAGCAGGCACTATGAGCAGAGTAAGTTAAAGATCACAGCAGCAAGTTATCAATGGTCAAGTGACTAGCATTCAGTAACACCATCTGCAATAACTGCTCTTATGCATCACTTCGTAGCATAGGTCACCCAAACCTTGGGGTTAATCACAGGAAGAAGCCACAGACCTGGATATGTAGAAAATTGCTAAAGAAAAATCTAGTCCTCAAGTAAAAAGCCCCAAGTAGATGGGAATGTTGATTTACCAGGATGACAAGATGACTACATTTGGAGAGATCATGCATAAAGGAAGTCTGCAAGGAGGTACAAGCTGTACCTACAGGGTGGGGGGATACATCTATCAAAGTAAACTCAGTTGCAACAGGGAATGTTCCCAGGCATAAGGACTCAGTTTACCTTTTCTGTTAAATTATTAAAATGGTCCCTAGACATGTTTTGGCTGCCCAAATAATCTGCTTTTCTCACTTCTGTGTTCAGTTCTGGAGTCCAAATGGGCCATGTGTCACTCCCAACAGGCAGTTGTCCTGCAAGTGGTCACCTTGGTTTGAGGGGTGGCAGAGTATAATAGTGAGAACACCACACCAGGCAGTCTCAGTTCTAGAGAATGGACATGGACACATTTAGCTGGGATGACTGAGAAACCCATGGACTGGAGCTACAGCACTCACAAGGAGAAGCAAGCCAGGAAAGCTGTCACGGCCTGAAAGCCCCAATGAACGCCAGGAGACAGAGGTGCATCCTGCTGCATCCGGAACTGTCAGCTGCTCTCACTGTCCTCAAAGGCTGAACAGCCTCAGTCCATTACAGGTCTCCTTCCCTTTGTTGCAGGCTCAGCAAGCCTATCCCAAATGATCTCCTGAAAATAGCATTTCCTGTGCACTGAGATTTGCCCCAGAATGCTGTAACTGTGCAGCACTGCTACATTCACTTTTAAGGGGTTCATGCATCACCACAGCGTGGGAACTCTACTTCATGTATCATTAATCCTGCCTCAGGATAGGAAAATGGACTAGATGACCTTTTGAGATCTTTCCTAGCCCTTTCTTCTATGATAAATACAGATTCAGGACACAAACTTTCCATTTTCTTCTTTTTTTTTTTTTTTTAAGTCATTCCACAATTTCTGTACTTCACCAAAAAGAAAGAAAGCATTTAAGAAAATAATCCAAGCCATGTTCATTTAATGCCTGAGAAAATATACGGGTCTGCCAAGCTCCGTCAGGCTCTGAGACCAATCAAGGAAGCCAATTTTAAATTCTATGGACCTCCCATGAGAATGCTCTGCTAATATTTATATCTCTGCTTTGATTTGGGTGATTGCCCAACCTCCTTAGCTGAACTCATCCACTAACCCTGTGTCAGGAGAGAAGAGACAGTTGTTTCACCCTTGTGAAAGCTGCACCACAGGGCATCCAGTCCACTTCCAAGTCTCAAGCAGTAGCCACCAAGCCTAAAAGATGCATATGTCTAACTGCTCTTTTTGGTCAGAAGACTTGGGGTTTTGTTGTGCCGACACTTTCAAAGTGAGACTTCCAGTGATACGCAGAGTAACATAAAAATTTAATTATGCTTTCATATCTAAATTCTGAGAGATATTCACTGAATAGTCAAAAATGGATACTTTCCCTTGAGGATTCAGGGATTCCTCCTGAGTAGCATAATCGGGGTGCACTTTCTCAGCCAGGATACGGAATATCCATCACAGTTGCTTCTACTACTACTTGTCCAGCTGTTCATCAAGACATTGCTATTACCAATGCATGGGAAACAAATCACAATATAAGAAGATGCTGGTAGAAGACATCTTTCTAGGTTCTTCATTAATTTTCAACTATGGTCTATCTATCTGCATTGTATAGATAGATCAGAGATCAAAAAAAAACATAAAAAATTTTGAACTTGCAGAAAAAAAAATCAAACCAAACTCAAATAATTTACAGCTATCAGTGACACAAAAGACCTTATCAGCATGGGGTTTATCAACAGTTATATGTAAAATCAAAACGTCATAATGATCATGGCCAGTGAGTAACATTTCCAAACACCTGAAAGACAGCAAACTGCAATTCTTTTTATATGTATATTGATCAAAGCGAATTCAGAGGAGAGAAGGAACATGTTCTTTCTTTGAGAGTATTATTTTAGGCATTCTGCACCTATCTTTCCAAGACAGCCCTTTTGGATAGCAGACTGAGTAAGTTTGATCTTGCTTATCTTTAAGCAATAGACTCCTGATTTTCCAAATTTTCTCAGCTTTCCCAAATAGCTTCATTTTTAACATACCATGTTGTTTAAAAGTAAGTGCTTCTTTTCAAGTCATGTTGTAATACAAAGGAAAAAGCAGTCAAAGGTCCACCTTGAAAAATGAAAGAATATGCTTCATAAATCAAAAGCTCTGCAGGTGAATGAAAGGAAGTCACATGTCTCTGTTCACCTACCAAAAAACCTACAATTGAATAAAAATGTTTTTTACACCCTAACTACTGTGTTTTTTTAGACTTCGGAATGACCACAAACTTTTCTGCTCTAAAATATTTATAGAACAAAAGCATTAAATTCCAGGAGAAAGAGTTCTTACGCATCCAAGTTGCTGAATAACTTCTGTACAAGCTGATTGAGTTTTTCCCAACATGAACACCACAATCTTAAACCACAGCATAACTGAAACTATAAATATGCATTGAAAACATGGTGCATATCTACTGTGGATTTCTAGTCATAAAATACAATATTTCATAATTCACTAATTGATTGATGGACTTCCCATCTTTTATTTAAGAGGAAAGTGTATTTGTTTCTAGTAATTTGGGTTTTTTCAGCCCTAGGTCACAAGAATTTCATCCACATCTGACAGCCATTTCTGACAGCCTCACTCGATAAAGGCTTATTTAATTCGGTTACAAACTTCACAGCAAAAACCTCATCACAAATTTGAAATGGATCAGGGAAAAAGAAATATGTTTTTTTTCTGACATCTACAAAAAACAAACCCTCTTACTCTGCAAACCATTCTGCAGTTGCAGGTGTTTTTCATAGAAGAGTGGAAAACATTATTTTCAGTTAAAAGGATGGTCTGGACTTCAGTTGTACAGAACATGATCCCACAGGCTCTGCCCTTAACCCTTGGATGGTTTCCCCTCAAGGAACAAGCTGTTCCTAGCAAAGAGGTCTTGCTCATTTATGGCCACATAGACATTGCACAAGACATCCGTAAGTAGCTCGACTTAAGTCAAAAGACCAATTCATGCCAAAATTATATGGAGGCAATGGCGGGGAAGTGTCATCTCTAAGCGTGGAACACCTTCTAGTGCATCAGGTCAGAAGTCCTAAAGAAAGCTTCATAATTTGTATCAAATTTCCTCAAGTCTATTTCTGAAAAAGATATCTCACTGTTTGAAGAGATTTCAAGAAAACAGTATTTTTGAATCCTTTGAATCCTTTTGTGAAAGAGCAAAATTTGGTTCAAAACTTGCCTAAATGGAAGAGTAACCAGAAGCTCCTCAACCGTCACCTTCAGAAAAGATGAAATTAATTTTTATTCTTCTAACACTAATTGTTGCTGTATTGTGGCCTAATATTTCAGTGGCTAATCCTGTTCTACTGTAAATTGGTCTGACAAGTGGACCAGTTCACTGGTTTCATTTACCTTTAATAGAAAAGAAGATTGACAAGTGCCCATCATTATTTCATTATAATATCCATTCCTCCAAGCACATCTTTTTATAGTTTTGTTGCAAAGAAAAGGAGACCACTTTCCCATATGTCCTATTCTTTGAACCCAAGCCAATTGCTTTTAAACTTTCCCAGACATGCACCCAAACTAGGAAACATAGCTTAACTTTAGGAAGACAGCATAGCAGGGAAGAAAAGAATTCTTTCTTTCTTAACAGGACTTTCATAACCACAGTGACTTTCAAAGCACATGAAAGCTCTAGCTATTTGAAAGCAATAGTCCCAAGATGCAAGCTGCCTTGGGTCTGATGTCACCCCTTCATGCCAGATTGGGCAAGTTGTCTTGTCTGTGTCTTTTCTATGATTATACTTTTACATAAACCTCTCTTTCTTTCTGCTTCCTACCTTGCTGGGGAGGCCTGACTCTCCCCAGCCATACCTGCCTGTGTGAGTCTGTACAGAAATTAAGTGTATTTTCCATTGGGGTGAAGCACAAAGTCCAGGGTCCACCTAATATCTCAGTATCAAGCAGTAGAAAAGCAGTTTGCATCAGTCACCATCCAGCTCAGAAAATCTTATGCTATGAAACTACACAGAAAAGTTCACACCATAAAGCTGGTGGCACTAAAACCGATTATTCTGGGTACTGCTGTTTTGTCATCCCAATATAGACAGCTAGACCAGTTACCTTCCTTCTGCATCATCTTCTGTTACACACTCTTACAAAAAAATGTTGGCATTTCTGGAGAGTTTCAGGTGGGACTACTTACCTCTCAGACTGTGGCCACAAAAGCCATTGCATTGGGTACAGATTTAATCATTGCAATCTCCAAACTGTCCCTTAATGCTATTCTACTTTTGTGATGTCAGCATGATATATCATTTGTTTGACTATTTTATGAGCCAGATTGATAATGAAACGGTTTTTATAGCAGGCATAACCGGAGGAGCAGGAAGTTGAGGCAGGTGCGGCACTAAAAGCTTGGGGTGAACCGAGGATGGAAATAACATAAATCAGATCTTTTTCTTTAATGATTTAGCTTGGGCAAACAGTCTGTGAGTGCATTTGGCAAGACAGTGGAAAAGCTGACCGGAAAACTTCAAAAGAAGACATCCTGGTACAGAGTCCAGGTTTACAGTTTGTCCAACAGCGATTTTAGCAGCACAGCTGAGGGGAGAGGGAGCTGTGGCGTGGAGCAGGAGTCGTGACTGAGGACGGGAACAAGGAGGCAGGATGAAAGGGTTTCTTAGACCCGTGTGTCTGCCAAGGCTGCCACAGAACCTCAACCTCTGCAGTTTCTACCGTTAGTGAGTAAACCTGCAAAGGTTTACCTGCAGTTTACCCCACCTCCAGGTGCTCAGGAGCGGTGCAGGGCTCTGTACCTGGGGCTGAGCCCGCAGCACCAGGCTGCACAACCCTCAGCACCACGGAGCGGTTTGCCGCTGCCCCTTGCGAGCGCAGCCCCGTCAGCCCGCTGCCCGAGAGCACCCACCGCCCGCCCTGCCGCAGCTCCTCGAGGAGGTGGCAGAGGCCGCTTTCCCGCTGCCACCTGCCAAACATCCCCGTAGGCTCTTCTTTGACAAGTCAGAACCCAATCCCCAACAAAGTTTATAAACTCATACAGTCGTATCACCTGCTGTCACAGATGAGCTGTGTTCTCACTTTACGGACGTCTGTCTCGCCCCGTCGGGTCGGCTCCTGTGCCTGTACAGCTCTCCTACACGTGGTGGGAAGTACCTCGTTGTGACAGAGCTTCCTGTCCTCGCAAAGCTGGGGCTGACTACGCTCCCACCAGGGTTTGCAGTCAGCCTGCTGGGGAGAGAAGACAGCCTGGCTGGCACTGCAAGTACGCTCAAATTGCCAGAATAGTTTGATCCCAAGAAAAGATGTAAGTGTTCAAAAGCTGTTGAAAGCTATTTGAAAAATCACTGGAAACAGGGATATCTTGCAGCATAGAAAACAGCTTGTTGAAGGCTGGAGCAAAGGAGGAGAGCAGGATGAAAGAAGAAATTTTGTTCCTATCTGTGTTCCTCTGCATTGTCAAGAGCTCCAGGCTAATCTTGATTCGTATTGCCACTACTCCCCATCTCTGTTATAATCCGCGTTACTTCATGCGGTAAATTATGCAAGTAGATAACAGCCCAGGGAAAGCCATGTTTCTAGCTGCAAGTGCTGGATCTGGCTTACAAGCAGAAAGATGAGTTTCCTCTCCCTTGCAGGTGGTCAGAGTGTGCACTGGGAGAGCCATAATGGGCACTGGTGGTCATAAACTTGTTAGGGAATGTAAGCCTATTGAAATCCATCTTAATTCCAAAACTGAGATAGCACTATGAAGTACTCTGCCTAAGAGGGAGCTGGCCTTTCTACTCCTTTAATCCACAGAAGGCAGTGGTTTATAAGCTTTTTGGCATTAGTGCCAGTGATCATTATTTCAAAATGTCAAGAATATTATTTAAAGTCTTTCTACCCTTTACCACCACCCCCCCCCTTGCTTTTCTTTTTCTTGCATTCTTGAGAAATTGAATTGGAACATAAAATCAGTTCCAGTTCACTTCCCCCTCTGACAGATTTTGGCTTCCCCATGACAGTGCATGAGAGTGCCATGATCTCTCTGTTAGGCTGTTACTATAGGCCTAGGCTACATTAGTTCAGCAGTAGGACTGGAAGGAAAAGCGAACAGGAATGGGGAAAAGGCAATAACCAGATAGCAGGTTCTCAACAAAAACAGTAACATAATGCATTTAATGTCGCTACTTTATGTTTTCTAAGTTATTAAACTAGTTCATATGCCTCAGCTAAGACATGAAAATAAAAATCTTTGGTTACCTATAAAGATGCAGAGTAAGCAACAGAAATGACTGTGCAATAATCTGGTATCCAGCCCACAGATGGTCAGGTAGGCACTCATGTACTCATTTATAATTTTAGACTTCAAAAACCCTACTTTGTCATTTTATGTTGTGGTAGGAGTAAACTGCACTTTGTTTAAAGTGACTCCTCATTCTCGCAAACCAGTTAAAACTCCTACAAGAAACATTATCAAGAGTAATCTTGTTGGTGTTCTAGATGAACAGACTTCCAACACAAAAATACCATAGCCTTCACCCTAGTGTAAGAACAGGAGAACCATGGGCTTACAACCTGGGAGGCAAAGGCAGAAGGCCTATTCCCTCAGGAGAAATAGAGGAGATAGATAGATAGATAGATAGATAGATAGATAGATAGATAGATAGATAGATAGATAGATAGATAGATATGTATATGGCACCAAATCCTAGCTTCAAAGCTCTTCAGTTCCTTTCTCATATGGATTTGAAGAAAGTAGTAAGGAAGAATTCCTTTTCAAATCTTGCTCTTAGCATATCCTTCCTTCAAAATAAACTTCTCAATCTATGTAAACAATCTCCATGGCCTTGGGCCCTAAGAAACATAAGTTTCCTTTTCCTGACACTCCCACATCTGCCATCCTCCAAGAAGCCCAGAGAAACTTGGTCAACTCCAGCCCTCTGTCAATCCCAGAAAAGTCTACTGGCAAGCCAAGACCCCTGTCCTGCCTCTTTTTTTTACTTTTAATAACCTACATGTCTTAAATGGTGCCCATCTTGAAAGGTCAGCACCTTCTGTTCCAAACTGTTTGCTTATGCAACTCTCATATTTTTATTTTTTGAACAAGGAGCAGTACTGAGCTCCTTATATTATCCTATGCTTTCTTGTCATGGGGAAAAAATGAAAATCAGCCAAATGCAGTTCTTAAATACAAATTACCATCTCATCTCAATTCTATGCCAGCAACCAAAGCTTCTGGATTGCCCATGTGGGCCATACCTTCCAAACAACATTTGGAGGTTTTATTGTTTTTTAGTTTTTATGAGTAATAATTAAGAATTATTTTTAACATTTCCTCACCATCATTTAAGAGATTAATTATCCTAGAGTTGCCTTTTTACCAAACAAGGTGCAGCCAGAAATGGAGATAATGTGTAAAAATTAAAATCATAAATAAATAAAGTTGTAGGAAAACCTGGACAAAATGCACCACATTGTAAAGCTATCTAGACAGTCAAGTCTACTGACAGTAGCAGTAGACACTGAGCTCTAAACTTAAAGCAGGATGAAATTTTGTCCTCCTTATTCTGGTCATGCCCCACTCTAATGTAGGTTCAAGTGATTTCTGAAAAAGTAGATGTTACTCAACCTGCAGCAACATACCTGTACAGCCCAACTGGCAAAAAAAGGCTCAGTCATGGGGAAGAGTCTGAAAAACTGTAATGAAACAGTCTGTAACTCAGAAGAATAATACAGCAACTCATAAAAGTAGTGAAATGTAATGTCGCTTTGCACTAAGCATTTTGCAAACATTTTATAATTAGAGGAACAAAAAATACTCCGGCTTCAGCTATATCAAATTTAAGTTAGACCTATCCTGGGCTGCATCAAAGGAAGTGTGGCCAGCAGGTCAAGGGGTCATTCTCCCTCCCTTCTCTACTCCTATGAGAACCCACCTGGAGTACTGCAGCCAGCTATCGGGTCTCCAGCACAAGAAAGACATGGACCTGTTGGAGCAGGTCCAGAGGAGGCCACAGAAATGATCAGAGGGATGGAACATCTATCCCATGAGGGCAGGCTGAGAGAGTTGGAGTTGTTCAGCCTGGAGAAGAGAAGGCTCCAGAGAGACCTTCAATACTTAAAAGGGGCTTGTAAGAAAGATGGAGAAAGACTTTTTACCAGGGCCTGTAGTGACAGGAGAAGGAGCAATGGATTTAAACTGAAAGAAGGTAAGTTTAGACTGGATATAAGGAAGAAATTTTTTTACAGTGAGGGTGATGAGACACTGGAACATGTTGCCCAGAGAAGTTGTGGATGCCCCATCACTGGAAGCGTTAAAGGTCAGGTTGGACAGGGCTTTGAGCATCCTGATCTACTGAAAGATGTCTCTGCCCATGCAGAGTTGGACTAGATGATCTTCAAAGGTTCCTTCCAGCCCAAACCATTTTGTTTCTATGGTTCTATGATCTGAGTTCTGCAGCACCCCAGCACAGTTTGCACAGCAGCCTCAACTTTGAGAGAAAACATTCCTTAGTCTACCTGTTAAGTATGGTCACTGCTCCTTTCACTAAATGAGATAAATGCTCCACTCAAAGGGTTGCTATCTTCTCCATCCAAGTCTGAGGTGTGTACAGAGCTCTGTACATGATGTCAGTGCTGGTTAGGCTCATGAGCCTCAAGTGAGTACATTTGCTGCCAAGATAGAAACAGTTAAGTTACAACAAAGAAACGCAAAGAATTATTTTTGCAGCCAGCAGTGAACAGGCAGTAATAACACTGGGTGTGATAATTAATGAAAGACTTTTCTCTAGCTATCTAGAAGGGTCCTATAGATTCAGTCTTGAAAGAGCTGATGGATTGCAATTTGAATACGTAAGGAAGAACTTATTTGTTTAATCACTGAATGCAATAAATTAGGATTGCACGTTATTTTAATTCCATGGGAAACATGGTCCACTGCATTTACATTTTCAAAACTATGCTTACAAAGAGCCAGCTCTGTAGCCTAAGAACAGAACTTTTGCTGCCAAACAAGGACACACATCCAAATCCCAGGCTTGGTAGGAGTTGGATAATATGATCCAGGGCAGGAATGAATAATCTTGATTTACGCCACAGAAATGTTATGAGGTCACAAAGGTAGCATGAACTGTTTTGAAGAAAGTGTAGTAAGACTTTCCAGAGATCTCCATGCAACATCAGTCTAAACTGTATATATAAAAACAGAATTAAAAGAAACAGAAATTCAAAGAGGTTTCATCTTTCCATTTTATCTCATCATCAACTTAGTGATTCGACATCACTGCCTCTACCCAAAAACACCCAGTACATGCTTATGCTTCCCTGGTGTAAAGAATCACAGCAATTTGCTCCATTGTAGTAGAGCATATCAGGGAGCAAATGCAGGGAATACTTGGAAGTACCAAGTACCTACCAACTGAGCTGGTCAAGCATATCTTAAATGCTCAGGTCCTTTGAAAATAAAGCCAGCATGATTTAGTGGCCTTAATACATGCTGAAAAGCCCATACACCTTATCTTAAACATACACTTGAAAGCAGAATTCCAAACTCACCACAAGGAAACTTTCTCTTTTGATTGTTAATATAAGACTTAATAAATTTCTTATGAAATCTCCCTAGGAATATCTTGATATACCGCAAGATATAGCATGGTGTTACTGTACTTATTTGCTTGTGCAGAACCCAGAATCCCAAGGAGAGAATTAAACTGGATGAAGTATGAAGGATTAATCTTCCCAACAGGTAGGTACAAGGTGACTCCTAAGTAAGCCACTATTTGATATGGATACACAGGTTTATCTTGGGGAAGTGAACTTCATAAGCTGCCATTCCTCCATGGTCAGGAACTTGGGTTATTTTTAACAGTGGTAAAGTTGTCCTGCTGAGCTACCTGCCCCTTTTCCCAACTACCAGTTTTAAAAAGCAAGTGCTTTTTAAAGCACATTCAGGGCTTAGTTCTGGAAAAAAATTTAAAATTACAAGGAAACAGTGGAAATTGCAAGGTTATCATCACTTTGAAAGATTTGGCCAAAAGATTACAACCCCAGATATTGTCACTGTACTAACAATCGCTACATCCTTCTACCTTCTCTCATACTTTATTTTAATATTTACTACTTGAACTGCTATATAGTAACTCTTACTCAGTCAGGTTTTGACAAGATGTCCTGTTTATATGTATTCCTGTTCATAATTGTTTCTGCAGTATAGCAAACTTTTGTGTTCCTTTATCCTATCTCCTTTTTTCCAAATAGCACATAATATGAAAACAAAGCAGTTGAAAACTTGCCACAGGTTACAGCAATGTGAAGTTCAGGGTAGAGTTTATAACCGTAGGTTGCTCCTGTTGTTTGTGTTTCTCTGATCCATGGAGGGAAGTTGGCAAAAAGACGCAAATATTTAGGTGAGTCAAAGTTAATTTCCTTTATTCTCTTCAAGACGTGCAAGTGAAGTTATCTTGACTGGTTAATGGCCTTCCATAAACTAAAATAGACTGCCTACATCTGCTTCTAGAACTGAATTTAAATAGCTGAAACTTAATTACACATATTTTACATTTAAAAGCGTGAACATTTCTGGTATACGGTTAGGATTGCAATTAGAGTGTTCCTTGATTTACGCATGTAAGCATCAGCACACTAGCAAATGGGATAATGTGCAGATGTAATTCAGTTTTGTGTTTGCCTGGGTGCTGAGAGTTTCTCTGCTTTTAGGAACAGGTCAGACTGAGAACAGTAATGAAAATTTCCTAATGAC
Organism: Phaethon lepturus; assembly: GCF_000687285.1. Lineage (NCBI taxonomy): Eukaryota > Metazoa > Chordata > Aves > Phaethontiformes > Phaethontidae > Phaethon > Phaethon lepturus. The sequence continues at coordinate 49,082 of NW_010546914.1, forward strand.
ACAATAGATATTACTTTCAGTTCTAGCCTGAAATATTTGTTTAAAGCCCACGCTCAGGGTGATATAGTCTTTATGTTCAAATCAGGAAACTGAGACTTGAGCGTCAGTCATATAACACTGAAAGAATGGGAACACAGAACCACAGTCTAGCAAGGATCTTTAATACATTTATCAAATGATTGTACAGAAGAGCAAGTCTATTACATATGTTTAAAAAGGAGAAAACAGTACATTTATCATTTGCCTCCCCATGCATTTGTGTCTGAATGTGTTATCTTACCCCAAAAAACATTTAATAGGCTGAATATTAAAAGAAACAGAGGTGCCCAGTAAAGGGGTTAACATATATGAGTTCATCAAGGACAGACAGTGCCAAATTGAGCCCGTGTCTGTTTTTGCTGATTTTCTTGGCAATCTGATCTATCCGGACTTCAGTGAATATGATAGACTATTGCATGAGATATTAAAAGATAAACAATAAAATACAGAAACAATAAAAGAATTATGAAAGGCTGAAAACAGCTGTGGGTAGTGTTGAAAGGTGAAGTATCAGGCTGGGAGAAGAAAAGGAGCTACAGTGCAGCCTTGCAAGGCTTGGTTTGGGGAGGAGTTTCATTAAAAGTTTTGGCACAAAAAGTAGCATGCATGTAAGACTTGTCGATGACACATAGTTGGAAAGCAGCACCAGAGGGAGATCAAAATAGCATGCAAGAAGAACTGGTGATCACTGGCATTAGATGGCCATAAGCACTAGGAACAGGATGAAACTCCAGGTGCATGCCCATGTACAAAAAGACGAGTAAGAATTTCAGGTATAAATTGGGACAGTCTCACAGTGTGAAATGAGAGGCAGTGAGACACTGTTAGGCAATCACAAGATGGCTAAGTGTATTCAAATATTATAATCTAAATATGAACCTACAATGTAGGCAGGCAATTATCTCCAACAGAGTGTGTGTCAATAATTTTTCATAATGTACCGACGAGGTGTGTAGGGA
>NW_010546914.1:50110-51045 GCF_000687285.1 Phaethon lepturus
AGGAGGTTTGAATGCCTGCAAGCCCTGAATAGAAAGAATTAATAGATTTTTAGCTAAGCTTGCCTAGAGCCTTTGTAAGGCACAGAGCCTGAGTCCTCTTCCAATGAACTGTTGTCTATCTAGGAAAACAAAGTTTCCTTGTAACAAGTAATCATAGTAGACCATGTTTTACAGGGGAGAGGTAGATGTTGTCCATTGTTCTCATTAATATATGTAGAGTTTACTGAAGATAATTATCTGTTTGTAGTGAAACAATGATACGTCTCAAGAGGATTACAGGAAAAGGCAGAGGTAGGAAGTTAACCGTCTCTCTTCTGCTTATCAGTTACTAGAAAGCAAGGGCAGGAAAGCCAAACTGTCACTGGTGGAAGTAAGGCCAGATGAACAGTGTCAGTGGCTGCTCTCTGTTTTTTCTCAATGGTCTTTGAAAAAAAACTCGAACAACTCATTATGAGGTGAGGCAACCGAGTGAGCTCTAGCATGTCCCTAATCATTCAGGGTAAGGCCTTCAGAAAGATCAGTTTTTATAAGAAATAAGCAAGTTTGGTGCTGAGACACCTTAAGTTCCTAACTCAGCTGGGTTTCCTTCCCAGTACCACTTTAACAGCAGTCAGTTTGAATTGTTTCCACAAGACCAAGAATAAGGAACTATACTGTTTATTTAGTTGCATTAACTTAGAATCATAGAATAGTTTGGGTTGGAAGGGACCTTTAAAGGTCATCTAGTCCAACCCCCCGGCAATGAGCAGGAACATCTTCAACTAGATCAGGTTGCTCAGAGCCTCGTCCATCCTGACCTGGAATGTTTCCAGGGATGGGCCATCTACCACCTCTCTGGGCAACGTCTGCCAGTGGTTCACCACACTCAGTGTCAAAAAATTTTTCCTTACACCTAACTTAAATGTAACTTCTTTTAGTTTAAAACCATTACCCCT
>NW_010546915.1:0-1898 GCF_000687285.1 Phaethon lepturus
ACCTGGGCTGAGCGTAGCTCTGTGTACTTCAGATTGCTTTAATATTGATATTAGTTTTATTGTTTTATTAAATCTGTTTCTATTTCAACCCATCTGAACCCAAGAGTTTACTTTTTCCCCAATTTCTCGGCTGAGAGGGGGTTTTTGGGGGATAGAGCAAGTGCTTGCATTTGGTCTGGAGGTGGGCTAAACCAAGATAATACTGTGATGAAAAAGGAGTAACTATCCTACTATGTAGTAGTAGCAATAAAATGGGCAGCAGCGGTAGCAATGGTAGCAATCGAATGACTTATAAGACTAGCAACACAGGAAAAATTTGGAATAAACTTGAGAAGTTTAGCTACCTGCGCAAAAGTGGTCTTAACTACATGCTATTATATATAGGAATTTCTTTTTTTCAATTTTTAAATGAACGATGGATGCCAAAATTGCTTGGTTTTAACTATGTCAATTTACTCTTTCATCAAAATATCTCAAAGATCAATATTAATACAAATAATAATTAGTCAGATAATTTTTACATGCTTGGTCTTTGTACTTTCCTTGTTGCCAGACTGTAACTATCAAAGACACATTGCACTGCACTGTAGCTATGATTACTCTTAAATTCAGGTATCTGCTATAACGAACCTGTGACCCAGGTCAGTCTTCTAAAAAAGAAATCTCATGCACCTATTAGTAATCATTTGAGGTAGGATGAGATAAATCATGCACTAGAAAACCTGGCTCCTCTAAACAAACTGCAGAAAATACTTGGATGCCCCATTTATGAGCTGTCAACAATTTGATGATAGTGTAAGTCCAAGTGAAAGGAATCACAACTTAGATATCCTAGTCTGGCTGGACAGTTCTGCAGTGCATAGTCCCCTTCTGAGTCCTGACCCAAAAGATTTTTGAGCTGGTTGGTTTGGGTTTTTCCTAGCCACGTGCAGCTGACAAGCAGTGTTCACATGAAGCAAAGGCTGGTTCTGCACTTCACTGTGTGTATTTAGATGATCAGCTCTTTCATGCTCCCCCAAAGGACATTAAATACGATTAAACCTAGCGCTCCTCTATTTATGGACAACTCCATAACCTCTATTCTTAAAATATCCCATTCACTGTCCATTAAGGGACAGGAAGCTGAGCAAGTACATAGCTATATTTCAGAGGGAGAATTTAAACTTCCTACTATTCTCTACATACTGCGTTTCAGCCTCACACCTGCAGACACTCGTGACTGTTTTGTTTTTATAATTTTAAAGTTAATTAAACAATTTCTTTACACAGGCTCACACATACTCACAAAACCGTATATCAAGAAACAAGTTCTCATTTAGTGTCTCTTCCCACAGAGCCAAAAATGTCCCATTAGTGTAAACAACATGGAACTCAAAAATTTATTTATTTCAATAAAGTTGTCTACTTCAACTTGTATACAAAATTGCACCTCACTGGTTAAAAAGAAGATGCACATAATGTATGGAATGAACTGTTTCAACTTTTTTTTTTCCTTGCCTCGCTGCTATAATTTTTATATCTCATTTTACCTCTGTAATTAAGACAGGTCTGGTAGGTATTTAAATTAGCCTGGCTTTCATCTCTATCACACATTCATTTCAAAACTTTTATGAATATTTAATAGAGGTTTTATAATTCATGGTGATGTGATGAACAGCCTTTTGGCCGTTAAGTCAATTGACAGAAAGGGATAGAAAAAAAAAACCCGGAAAAAACCCCCACACCTCTCTTCAGGCAGAAATAATAACGATTCTATTTCTGTTCCTAGATTGGTGATTACACAGTCACCTGTTTTCACATTAAACTTTGATGATAAATTACTCAGCAACCATGATAATATCAGAAGTTTTACTGGCCAGAACAAATTGCCAGTAATTGCTTGCATGATAAAGGGAAAG
>NW_010546915.1:1929-20816 GCF_000687285.1 Phaethon lepturus
TGTCCTTCCCCTTAGGGAATACTTGCCAGTCCGCAATCAAACTGCTTCTCTCCACATATATTTCTTTCTCTCTCTCTTCCTTTCTCCCCTCTGCTCTCTCTTTTACTCCCCCTCTCCTTTTTTTTTTTTTGTGTTTCATTTCAAATCATTTCAAAGGCAACTCTCTCAGCCTTTTAAGAATATATTAACATTCCATTAACACTGTCATGGTTTTTGCATGCGTATCAAGAGCACAAGCCAAAAAGGCCAGTTAAGTTTCAGATAAGCATGAGTTAAAAGAGGTTCTTTTATTTATTTACTTACTTTTATTCAGTGCTCTCAATAAATACTTTAAAACTGTATTTGGGTGGGGTACTGCCAATAGATTTTCAAGCCTAACAAAGGATACAGTTGTGAAGCATGTATTTTGTATAGAATTTTTCACAGATATCTGGCTGTTATTATTATTACCCTCATCAACAGTGATAAATCACCATACTAAATCACCACTGCTGTTCTTATTGCTGTTATTGTTATCATTACTGTAATTTTGCAATTATTATGATTATAATTTTTCTTATCAATGTCAAAACTAGCAATTTTGTCAAGATCAGAGCTCTCTTTATGGTAGATCTCTGAAAAGCACAGGGTGGTGTCATTTCCCCACTGGGAATCACAACAAACAGCATTTGCTGCACTGGGACAACCTACCTGTGTGTTCTGAGCAATAGCATGACGTGGTGCTGCCTCTTTTTGGGAGTCCATGTAAGCTCCAACATTGGCAGCAGGAGACCTTCACGGGTGCAGGGGTGATCTGCTCAGACCACCACAGCTGTCAGCCTTCAGAGCCAGCTAAGACTTCTGCGACATGTGGATCTCCATCACAAGTCAGCAGCTAGCGGGTTCCCTTAAAACTATTTGGTTTTAATGCAAAGCAAGTTACACAAACAATACAATAGACTGTATGTATATCATTTTTTGTATACGTACTAAAGAAGATTTTCCAGAGGAAGGGCAGGCTATGGGGTTTGTTCTTGGTTTGCTTATTTTTTTTCCTGAAGGATTAACAACTTTTTATAAGGGCCTAGAAATAAGGATCCTGACCACATTCATCAGAAAAATCTATTTAATTCAGAGGTGTTTGAATAGTACTGACTACTGTATTATAACTATTCATTTGTTTAAAATCACACATATGCCTTGCTGAGCCAGTTTACATAGAACCAGACTGTCTTCCCTGACCATAACTAGTCTCATTTTTTAGTGGCAAGAGGTAACTTAAGTGGTAGGCATGTGTATATTGTACATGTTTATGTAACAGAAGGAGAGAGAGCAAGGACAACAAATAAATCAATAGCAATAACACTTTCCAGTTGTCCTAGAATACAAATTTTCTGAATAAAAAAGCATAAAATTATTATTATTATTGTTGTTGTTGTTGTTATTCTTCAAAGCCTTTGGCAGTGAAAGCCTGGATTTCACTAGTACATCATAAATAAGAACAAAGTTTCTGGGATTTGTGGCTCTTTTCTTCATAGGTTCTGTTAAGGTAAATGTGACCTAAAATTCAGTAGAGGTCAATCTGGACATGATTACTTTTAGTTTAGTGGAGTAAGGAGTTAAATCATCAATATTTCTATCTTCAGAATCCTTTCTCTTCAAAGGAATCTTCAGAGCTTCAGCTCTACATAAAAGGGGGAAAAAGTGTTGTCATGTAAACGTGAGCCCATAAACATGAATGCCTTTTTTCTGTTGCTTTTGATGTGAGAACACAATGCCATTCTCTAGCTGGCAAGTACCCAGATGCTTTCTTCTTTATTGCTGGCTGGAGCGCCTAATAGGCATAAACTAACTGTAAAAAGGACCCGCATGGATTTTAGCACATTTAGATCTTGAATAATTTAAATAATTTGATTTCAGTGATGTGGGATTGATTCAAAAAAGCAAATGTTTACAGGATTGTAGGTGTGAAAGGCTATCCATCTAAGATTTTCAATTATTTCTGCCCCAATATTTCTGATTTCTTTTGATATTTTAAATCTTGATCCTGCAAATCTTTATATGTATGCTTATCTTTAAGTACATGTGTTTTCACACGTAAAATCATCTTAGAATCATATCAAAACATGACTGTACAGGATCAGAAGATACCATCTAACTTATTTGTCTGTCCTATGGCAGGATCAGATCTGCCTTCATCATTTTAATGGAAGACTGTTCAAATAATTCTTAGAGGATTCAGTAGTGGAGTCTCACAGCCTTCCTAGCAGCTGATTTCAGTGCTTCACTCTCCTTTTCATTGGAAATATTTTTCTGATGTCTAGGGTGACTCTTTTTGCTGAGCTTTTCAGCCCAATCCTTATTTTACACAGTGAACAAATTATCCTCTTCCATTTTCCATTTTTATAGTGAGGCCATTTCCAGTGTACCTCTTTATATTCCATACACAAAACAACCATTTATTTAAACTCATTCATTTAAAAAAAGCCAAAAATTAAAACCAACAGTTGTCATAACTTAGTAACACTAAGCTGAAGGAGTTGAAGGATGAGTTCATACGTCGTTTGCAATACTCCTTTCCGTTTGTAATGTCCATATTGTAATATGATGTTTGCCCTTTTTTTTTGCAACTCAACTGACTATAAAGCCATATCCATTTCTTAAGAACCAGAAAACCACATATTCCATTGTTGCCCATGCTATATTTACATAGCACTTCAATGCACTGATCCCTCTTGCCTGTGCATTTGCCAGGTGAATCTAAATGAAAAGGCGTTTTTGAGTAAAAAAAAAAAAAGTTCAAAAGTTTAAGAATTTAAATAAACTGTCTACTTTGTCAGAGCTATTATGAATTTCATTCATGCCCTCTAATAAATTTGCAGTTCCTCTTGGCATACTGTAAGGGATGTGAAAGGCTACAAGAAAGACTCTACCAGTATTTCAGCAGCAAAAAGAAGGTTAGGACAAATGTGGGCCCACTGTCAAATTAGCATGGGGACCTAGTGACAAAGTAAAGGCAGAGATATTCAGTGCTTTCTTTACCTTGGTCTTTACTGGTAAGACTGACCTTACCAGTAATCCCAGGATCCTATCATCAGAAAGAAAATCTGGAGTAGGGAAGACTCACCCTCAGTAGAAGAGAATTAGATTTTGGAACATTTTAATAGACTGGACATACACAAGTCATTGGGACCCTATGGGATGCACCCATAAGTGTGGATGGAGCTGGCCAATATCATTGCAAGGCCACTCTTGACAGTCTTTAAAATGTCATAGAGACTAGGGGAGGTTCCTGATAATGGGGGGAAAAAAATTAATTTCTATCTTCAGGAAGGGCAAGGAGGAGGACCCAGAGAATGACAGGCTAGTTTAACCTCACCTTGGTCTCTGGGGAGGTGGTGGAGCAACTAATCCTGGAAACCAATCCCAAAAAAATGAATGACAAGGAAGTGATCAGGAGTAGTCAGATGCATTTACAAGGGGGAAATCAGGCCTGACCAACCTGATAGTCTTCTTTGGTGAGATGGTGGCTGAAGGGAGAGCAAATGTTATTTGCCTCGGCTTTAGAAATGTTTTCAAGGCTGTTTCCCTTAACATACCCTGAGACGAACAGATTAAATACAGAGTCAGTAAGTGGACACAGAAATGAGTTGATAATGGCCCGACCTGCTGAAATCAAGGGTTGTGATCATCATCATGAATTCCATCTGCAAGCCGCTCACTAGTGGTGTACCCCAGGGGTCCATACTGGTAGGGACATGTTAATGACATGCTGCTGATGGTTGTGCTGCTATTCAGAGGGATCTCAACAGGCTGGAGAAATGGGCACACAGGAATCTCATGAAATTCAAAAAAGGGAAGTGACAGGTCCTGCACCTGGGAAGAAATAACCCCATGTACCAGCACAGGGTAGGGAACAACCAGCTGAGAAGCAGCTCTGCAGGGAAAGCTTTAATGGTCATAGCGGCACCAAGCTGACCGTAAGCCAGCAACATGCTCTTGCAACAAAGGGCTGCAATTAGGCAGAGCATGGCCAGCAGGTCAAGGGACATGATCCTTACTTTCTGCTTAGCATTGGTGTAACACATCTGAATTTCTGTGCCCAGTACTCGGCTCCCCAGTACAAGAGAGACATGGGCGTAATAGAGGGTGTCTAATGAAAAGCCACAGAGATAATTAAGGCACTGGAGCATCTGTTATACCAGGAGAGGCTGACAGAGCTGGGACTGACTGTTCAGCCTTGAGAAGTCTCATGGGGGGTCTTACCTTTATGTATAAATATCTGATAGGAGAGGGTAAAGGAGCCAGACTCTTCTCAGAAGTATCCCGGGACAGGACAAGAGGCAGCATACAATGAACAAGAGTAGAGATATCTGAACTGTGCTGCTCATCAACTATTCAGTCTTTCCTGGTACTCGCCTTTTCACAAAATTCATTACATTAGTACAGAAGGTAAGCAAATGAACTGTGCTTGACAAAGACATTCTGGTTGTTGTATAACTCTTCTCTGTCTGCCAGGCATTTACAAATATTCTGTGATTTCTTTTTTCTCTTGGGACTGAATATTACCTGACTAGCTTATCAGTCTAACCCTTCTTCCTCCGTTTGTTCCTGTACCCCAGTTTTTAGATATAATTTCAAATCACTGGCAATGATTACTAGAAGACATATGATTTGGGGAAGTGGATCTTTTTGTGAAGGTTTCAAATAGCTTGATTTTCAAAAGATGTTCAGAACATACTAAAAACCACGTTCTCTATCTCAAATGAAACACCTTCAGAAACTGCCTGGTTTTGAACATCTTCTCATGTTGTACAGGGATATGAAGTTATTATTATTAGTCCCACAGTAACATCTTTGTGCCCATTGAAATTGAATGCAAATGTATGAAGGCAAAAAGCCTCACCTTAAGACAGCCCAAACAGTATAAACTGAAGGATTTAATATTTGAAATTATTTTTTTGTGAGGAAAAAAAAGTTTTAAAATCAATGAGACATACTCTACATATTATTTCTTACTTTATATGAAAAAAAAAAAGATTTTTCTAATGTGAATGGGCACAGACTGTTCTACAAAAACAAATAAATACTTTGTTCAAGAAGAAATCAAGTTTATATTTTAAGGATTACTTTCTCTTATGTAGTGTTATAAAGAAAGACATCTGGAGATGTAGGTACATTAACCCAGTTCTGAGTTCTTCGTTGACATGTTTTATTACTCTGGGGAAATCTCTTAAGATCTCCGTTCCTTTATTTCTCTGTGGTGATATATTTTGTCTCCATGGTATTGTTATATTTTTACTAAGGTGCTATATGGACATATAAAATAATTTTCACAAAACTTACAGACTGAAAGGTTCACACAGAGTAACAGTGTCCTCCCTGAGACACATAGTACGTTCTCTCTGTCTCCCTGTCTATCTGCCTTTATCTTTCTCTCACATATACATACATATCCAAACACAAAAACCCCAATTCTTCTTTTTTTTTTTTTTAAACAGAATGGAACTGAAAAGACAACAACTAGAATTCTTATATATAGTGTTTTTTATTGAAAGGTGACTGATTTGTCTTTTCTTATTCTTTCCCTTTTTATATTTTTTTTCCCCTGAACTTGCATGTAGACTTTCCCACTTACCTTCACAGTGCTCAGTTCTCTCCATCGACTACATGAACAGCCTGAGCACGTGAGGTACTAGGATTGTATCACTGATATCAGTCTCTAACTCTTTTGGAAATTCAAGGTGTAAACTGAGCTCCCAAATAAAGGGGTTACACACTATGTGACCTTTTCTGCGATTTTCCATAGCAAACATCACAGTAAGAGCTGGCCATAGGAGAACAGGGCATCTGGTAAGCCAAGCAGAGAGAGAGAATGGACTTGTGGGATAAAGATAGCAGCAGGTCTTTCAGAGGTTACTGTTCTCACTCTTTCTTTACTCCGAGTATTACACAAAGTGGTAGTGCCTCACTGCTTCAGAGGGCATTATTTCTTAAATACTTTGTAAGACACTTACTGTTTTTCTTCATCCAGGAATCCTTTCATCCTCAACTCAACATGTTCTGGACTGATTTTACAAAGATTGATACAAGGCAAGGAAGTCTTTTTCCTACAACATTTGTGTTATTTTACAGAAAAGCTAGTCTTCTTGAGACAATGCATATTTTGGCTTGGGTACCATTAACAAATACGTTAACTCCATGTGACAACAGATTAATTTTGGTTTAAGGTTATGAATACAAAACAAAGCATGCCAGTATGTAACGTGAATTTTAATGATGTCACAGCACTAGTAAAAGATGAGAAAGATAATTTAATTTGCTTTCTCTGAAAGGTCAGTTCTCCTGAGATGAAATTTTCCCTGAGGGTGTCAATGCCCCTCACTCCTTCTCTTTCTTGCTTTTTCTTATTCTTTGGAAAGTGAACATTTATATTTAAACAGAAGAGTATCTGGGCTTTTTCTTCTTGTTTTGTATTCTTTTTCTTTTGGAAAAGTAGTGTCAGAAAGAAAAAAAAAATCCCAGATGTTTCATTTTTCAAACTCAAAGCCCATAAATATTTAAACAATGTGCTTCTTGCTATTTTAGTTACTTATGTCTGTGTGTGTTGCACCTGAGTAGTTAAGCCTTGCATGGAATCTGGAAGCACAGATATAATAATCATCCGGAATTATTTTACATTTGCACATTGGAATATGGCAGTGGGAAACAAATGATAACAGGGAATAAGGTAATTCATTTTTTGTATTAGAAATGGAAGATTTAATTTGGGAAGTTACTAAAAACCTCTGACAAGTGCTGAGACCCTTCTGTTGCCAGCCAGGTTGATTCTACAGCTCATGATTTTATAGGAGACCCTTGACACTTCAAAGGCCAGGGATCAAAATCACATCTTTTAGTGATCATCAACGTATCTGCACCTCAGTAAAATAATTTCTAGTTTTATAGTTTCCAGTACTATATAACATCTTCATTAGTGACACAGTGGGATCGAATGCACCCTCAGCAAGTTTGCAGACGACACCGAGTTGAGTGGTGCGGTTGACGCACCTGAGGGTTGGGATGCCATCCAAAGGCACCTGGACAAGCTCGAGGTATAGGCCCATGTGAACCTCATGAGGTTCAATGAGGCCAAGTGCAGGGTCCTGCATCTGGGTCAGGGCAACCCCTGGTATCGGTACAGGCTGGGGGATGCAGGGATGGAGAGCAGGCCTGCTGAGAAGGACTTGGGTGTCCTGGTAGATGAAAAGCTGGACATGACCCGGCAATGTGTGCTCGCAGCCCAGAAGGCCAACCCTATTCAGGGCTGCATACAAAGCAGCATGGCCAGCAGGTCGAGGGAGGGGATTCTGCCCTTCTGCTCTGCTCTGGTGAGACCCCACCTGGAGTCCTGCATCCAGCTCCGGAGCCCTCAGCACAGGAAAGACATGGACCTGTTGGAGAGGGTCCAGAGGAGGCCACAGGAATGCTCCGAAGGCTGGAACAGCTCTGCTGTGAGGACAGGCTGAGAGAGTTGGAGTTGTTCATCCTGGAGAAGAGATGATAAAGGGAGCTTATAAGAAAGATGGGGTCATACATTTTAGCAGGACCTGTAGCACTAGGGCAACGGCTAATGGTTTTAAACTAAAAGAGGGTAGATTTCAACTAGACATAAGGAAGAAATTTTTTCACCTTGAGGGTGGTGAAACCCTGGCCCAGGTTTCCCCAAGAGGTGGTAGATGCCCCATCCCTGGAAACATTCCAGGTCGGGTTGGACGGGGCTCTGAGCAATCTGATCTAGTTAAAGATGTCCCTGCTAATTGCAGAGGAGTTGGACTAGATGGCCTGGAAAGGTCCCTTCCAACTCAAAGATTCTGTAATTCTATGATTCTATGATAACGAAAGATCTCAGTTTCTGAAGTACAGTTTCTGATGAATGATGGGAAGCTAGCTGAACTGCAGAGATCAGGAACTTGAATGAAGAGCAACTCTAGAATTTTTTCAAGCTATATGGTTTGAAAAAAGGATGAATCTGTTTCCCTAGTATAGGGCTTAGGTTGTGAGAGAAATAATGACAATAGGTAGGCATGAGCAGAAAAAATAAGGGTGTGAATAACCATCTCAAGGGCTCTAAGATTAATTAAGGAATGTAAAAGACAGGACTTGTAAAGGAAAATGAACTGAAGCTGTCCCAAGTGTGGAGCAGGTCTATTAGAGTGATCAAAGCAATGGAAAGCCTGTCATAGGAGAGGACATGAGAAAACAAGTTTTGTTTACCCAAGAAAAATGAAGACTTAGAAGGATATGATGATTGTCTATAAATAAATGAAGTGAGAATTCACCAAGGAGTCACATGAACTATTTAAGCTAACACCAGTGTTGGCATAAGAATAAATAGGGTAGGTTGGACATGAACAGATTTAAACTAAAAAGAAAATCAAGATTACAAATTGCTAGCACAGTGAGGTTTTAGAATAACCTGGTGAGGGTGGTGGGGGAAACAGTCCTTTTCAGTGAGGAAATCAGTAAATTTATCCATATAATTATATAGAGTCTGTAGGGGCAGAAGACTAGCTTTCTTTACTCAGGGGGTTGCTACTGGTCTGTGTTCCTATGTTGCTAAAGTAAAATGTAATGGCAACTGAATAAGCAAAAATTGTGTGTAAAAAATAGCACATGGTCATGTAAGAAGCATCAGCTGTATCAATTAATCATTTAATTATGGCATCCAAAATTCTGGAATTTTTTTACTTATACCTGTTTGACTTGCAACTTTCACAGCCTTGGCTTTTTCAGGGTTTTTTCTTGTGCTTGATATTTAAAGAATAAAAAACTAAAACATTTGTGTAAAACAAACAAATAAAGCATCCTACCATCAACCTGTGTACAGTTCTAATTTCAAAAATATCATGTGTTTTATAGATATGCCAGTACTGTGTATTTTTGGAGGCCTCTTCCACATATGTGTTTGTTGTTGACTTTGAGTCGGTGTGTGTCCAAGGATGCAGAGTCAGATCTCAAACCCCTTGAGAGCACTGCCTTTCCAAGTTCTTCATAAGACCAACTGAATACTATCTAAATACAGGTTTCCAGATTACTTCTTTCTGTGAATTTAAGATTGAGGCAATCTCTTTTGCTCATGTCAGTTTATGACACCAAGAGTAATTTTTGCCTATTCCTGGTCGTGCTAAAAACAATAATAACAAAGCAATTACTTTTTTTAAAAAAATAATCTGACTATTGTACATGCCTTATATTTTTTTTTCAAATATCAGTATTTAAATTAAGACTGATAGGGTTAAATGTTTGATTTAGTCATCTGTTTATGGAATAGAGATAGCTAAATCTGGTCCTTTTTACACAAGGGTTTTTTTTGTGGGGTTGATTGCTTTTTTTCTTTTTCTTTTCTTCTTGGAAAAAACATCAGGCTTATACCGTAAGCCAAACTCATAATTGTCTGACTTGTCAAGCTCTGCAGCTCACGTCTAAGACAAGTCTTTTCTCCTACCGCTGTTAATTTTGCCTTTCTAAAACTCTAATGCCTTCAAAAAGTGCAAATACACAATCACTGCTAGCATGTTACAGCCACTGAGCTGGTATAGAGAGCCAGCAAATCACTCTCACTTTCTTTCCTTCTTTCCTCCCCTTTCCTGCATTCCTCCTCAGCCTAATACTCACAAACCCTTCTCTCTGATCTACCTTTCCACTTCCCTGATTTAAATTTTATGGTATAGTTTGGAGAACTGCAAAAAACACCCAACAGAAAGAAAAGTTGGCAAACCAGTTTGGATAAACAGCAACAACTGCAAGGTCTTGATGCTTTCCTCCTCCACGTATGAGTTGGTTCTCTGAAAGTATTAAGACAACAGAAATTATTTATTTATTTCTAGCTAACCTCCTTCCCAGAACTCCATTTGTTTTCTTCAGTCTTTTCACAGAAATGAAGTTGTAGGATACGCACAAATACACATGGGCACACATGAACACATACATACATGCAGACACTGTTCAAAGAAAACAAAAGTGTCTGTACTGGGACCAATACTATTTAATATTTTCATCAACGACATACACAGTGACATTTAGTGCACTCCCAGTGTGTCTGCAGATGAGACCAAGCTGATCGGTGCAGCTGATTTGCTTCAGTGATGGGATGCCTTGACAGGCTTAACGGTGGACCCATGTAAACATCATGAAGTTCAACAAGGCCACGTACAAGATCCTGCACTTGGGTTGGGGCAATCACCAAAATGATACAGATTGGGGGATGAATTAATTGAGAGCAACCTTGTGGAGAAGGACTTGGGGACAATGGTGGATGAAAAATCGCATATGAGCCAGCGATGTGTGGTTGCAGCCCAGAAAGCCAATCATATCCTGGGCTGCATAAAAAGAAACATGGACAGCAGATCAAGGGAGGTGATTCTTCCCATTGAGAATGTTCTTACGAGACCCCACCTGGAGTAGTAGGTCCAGTTCAGGGGTCCTCCGTAAAAGTCAGACATGGACTTGTAAGAGTGGGTCCAGCGGAGAGGCATGAAAATGACCAGAGGGCTAGAACATCTTTCTTATAAAGTAAGGCTGAAAGAGTTGGGATTTTGTTAATCTGCAGAAAAAAATTCTCTGACGAGACTTAATTGCGTCATTTCAGTATATGAAGGGGGTTTATAAGAAAGTTTTGTTAATCTGCAGAAAAGAATTCTCTGACGAGACTTAATTGCGGCATTTCAGTATATGAAGGGGGTTTATAAGAAAGACAGAGACTTTTTTCCAAGGCCTGTTGTGACAGGACAAGGGGCAAAAGTTTTAAACTAAAAAGGGGTAGATTTAGATTGGACATATGGAAGATGTTGTTTATGATGAGTGTGGTGAGACACTGGAACAGGTTTTCCAGAGAAGTTGTGGATGCCCCACCATTGGAAGTGTTCAAGGTCAGGTTGGATGGGGCTTTGAGGAAACCAATCTAGTAAAAGATGTCCCTGCCCACAGCAAGGTGGTTGGACTACATGATCTTCAAGGTCTCTTCCAACTCAAACCATCCTATGATTCTATGAAAAGAACCACTTTGAGAATTATACAATTAAATAGGGCAAAACCTGTAAGCTTTGACTGAAATACAATATAGAAATTCTACTGAAAACCTCACAGTAATTTGTCACAAATATACTTTACTCCTCTGAGATTTTGGAGTGCGTTTTATGTGTGTGTGTGTTTTCATTGGTTTGTTGGTTTGGCTCTTTGAAAAATATATATTTTTTAAGTGATCTAAGATTTTATTAGACAGGATAGTTTCTTATACACTCTTTAAGTTTCTTCAGACAACATTTCCATTTAACATGTGTGTTGGGTAGACCTTGGCTGGATGCGAGGTGCCTACCAAAGCCGCTCTAACACTCCCCTTCCTAAGCTGGACAGGGGAGAAAAAATATAATGAGACACTTGTGGGTTGAGATAAGGACAGGGAGAGATCATTCAGTAATTACCGTCATGGGCAAAAGAGACTAAACTTGGGGAAAAATTAATCTAATTTATTATGAATCAAATCAGAGTAGAGATAATGAGAACTAAAACCAAATCTTAAAACACCATCCCACCACCCCTCAATTCTTCTTGCTGGGCTCAACTTCACTCCCAATTTTTCTTTACCTCCTCACCCGAGCAGTGCAGGGGGACGGGGAATGGGGGTTGTGGTCAGTTCATCACATGTGTTCTGTGCCACTCCTTCCTCCTCAGGGAGAGGACTCCTCACACTCTTCCCCTGCTCCAGCATGGGGTCCCTCCCATGAGAGACAGTCCTCTATGAACTTCTCCAACATGAGTCCTTCCCATGGGCTGCAGTTCATGAACTGCTGCAGCATGGGTCCCTTCCATGGGGTGCAGTAACAGAATCACAGAATCACAGAATCATTAAGGTTGGAAGGGACCTTCAAGATCATCAAGTCCAACCATTAACCCAACATCACCATGCCCCCTAAACCATGTCCTGAAGCACCACATCCACACGTTTCTTGAACACTTCCAGTAATGGTGACTCCACCACCTCCCTGGGCAGCCTGTTCGAATGTTTCACCATTCTCTCGGTGAATGAATTTTTCCTAATATCCAATCTAAACCTTCCCTGGCACAACTTGAGGCCATTTCCTCTCGTCCTATCACTGGTTACTTGGGAGAAGAGACCAACAGCCATGTTGCCACAACTCCCTTTCAGGCAGTTGTAGAGAGCGATAAGGTCTCCCCTCAGCCTCTTCTTCTCCAGACTGAACAACCCCAGTTCCCTCAGATGCTCCCCACAAGACTTGTGCTTCAGACCCCTCACCAGCTTCGTTGCCCTTCTCTGGACACACTCGAGCACCTCAGCATCCTTCTTGGAGTGAGGGGCCCAAAACTGAACACAGGATTTGAGGTGCGGCCTCACCAGTGCCAAGCAAAGGGGCGTGATCACTTCCCTACTCCTGCTGGCCACACTATTCCTGATACAGACCAGGACGCTGTTGGCCTTCTTGGCCACCTGGGCACACTGCCGGCTCATATTCAGCCGGCTGTCAACCAGCACCCCCAGGTCCTTTTCCTCTGCCGGGCAGCTCTGCAGCCACTCCTCCCCAAGCCTGTAGCGTTGCATGAGGTTGTTGTGGCCGAAGTGCAGGACCCAGCACTTGGCCTTATTCAACCTCATACAGTTGACCTCAGCCCATCGATCCAGCCTGTCCAGATCCCTCTGCAGAGCCCTTCTACCCTCCAGCAGATCAACACTCCCACCCAGCTTGGTGTCATCTGCAAACTTACTGAGGGAGCACTCGATCCCCTCATCCAGGTCATTGATAAAGATACTAAACAAGATCGGCCCCAGAACCGAGCCCTGGGGAACACCGCTTGTGACCGGCTGCCAGCCGGATTTAACGTCATTCACCACAACTCTCTGGGCTCAGCCATCCAGCCAGTTCTTTACCCAGTGAAGAGTAAACCTGTCTAAGCCACGAGCTGCCAGTTTCTCCAGGAGAATGTTGTGGGAGACGCTGTCAAAGGCTTTACTAAAGTCCAAGCAGACAACGTCCACAGTCTTTCCCTCATCCACTAGGTGGGTCACCTGGTCATAGACAGAGATCAGGTTGGTCAAACAGGACCTGTGCTGGTTGGACCTGATCCTTTGGCTGTCCTTCACATGCCCTTTGAGCGCCCTCAGGAAGAACCTAGCACAGAGGTCAGGCTGACAGGTTTGTAGGTCCCGGGATTCTCCTTCCAGCCTTTCTTGCAGATGGGCGTCACATTGGCAAGCCTCCAGTCATCTGGGACCTCCCCTGTTAACCCGGACTGTTGATAAATGATGGAGAGTGGCTTGGCAAGCTCCTCCACCAGATCCCTCAGTACTCTTGGGTGGATCCCATCAGGTCAGGTCGCTTAACAGGTCCTTAACTGCTTCCTCCTGGATTATGGGGAGTTTATTGTGCTCTCCATCCCTATCTTCCAGCTCAGGGAGCTCAATACCCTGTGGATACCTGGTCTGGTTATTAAAGACTGAGGCAAAGAAAGCATTGAGTACCTCAGCCTTGTCCTCATCCTTGGTGACAATGTTCCCCACCATATCCAGTAAGGGATGGAGTCCTTCAGGAACAGACTGCTCCAGCGTGGGTGTCCCGTGGGGTAACAAGTGCTGCCAGCAAACCTGCACCAATGTCGGCTCCTCTCTCCACAGGTCCACAGGTCCTGCCAGGAGCTTGCTCCAGCATGGGCTTCCCACGGGGTCACATCCTCCTTGGGATGTCCACCTGCTCTGGTGTGAGGCCCTCCCAGGGCTGCAGGTGGAAATCTGCTCCACTGAGGAGTTCCATGGGTGCAGGGGGACAGCCTGCCTCACTGTAGTCTTACCCATGGGCTGCAGGGGAATCTCTGTTCTGGCACTGGGAGCATGTGCTCACCCTCCTTCTCCACTGACCTTGGTCTCTGCAGAGTTGTTTTCACATATTCTCACTCTTCTCTCTGGCTGTAAATGCTGCATACCATTTCCACACACACACCCCCTTCTAAAATATGCTATCCCAGAGGCACTACCAACCATCCCTGATGAGCTTGGCCTTGGCCAGCGGCGGGTCTGTCTTGGAGCCAGCTGGCACTGGCTCTATCGGACACAGGGGAAGCTTCTAGCAACTTCTTGCAGAAGGCACCCCTGCAACCCCCACCACTACTAAAACCTTGCCACGCAAACCCAATACAATGTGATATACAGCTTCTCCATATGAGAGATCTATTGTTAGTGTCACAATGTCATCAGTGGTTTGAAGGCACCAATTAAATATTAGTAGCAGTTTGAGAAGTGCACAGCTAAGTGTGCAGTGAATACCTTACATGCTACCAGTGAGATCCCTAACAGATACAGAATAGCTGTTCATGTTTTATGAAGCTGAGAGGAAATGGGGCTAAGACAGAAATAAAATCTGTCTCTGCCCATTCCCAGTGTTCAGGAGTTGGTACCGAATATCACAATAAACACCTTTATTTTCATATATTTAGCTCAGCTTTTGCATGCTATGGAGGGAAGGGGACAGCAAAAGTAGGGAAGCAATGTCTGGCAATACTCAGCCTTTAGCCCTTTTCACGACCCAATTTCCTCCCTTTGTTCTGCTGTAGGGAGTTAGTGGTAAGGAGGGCCCAGAGTTGCCTTTCAGTTGGAGAGTGAATTTTACTTTCTACAAACATGAGAGGCAAAGAGGAGGATCAATGGAAAGGTGATGTGCTGCTGACCATTTGACTCCTTTATCATTTTTCTGTGTATATACTGTTCCACAGCCTTCTGTATATATTACTTTATCCTTCCAAACTCATTTCACAAATCCAGTCTCTCCAGTCTCCCTCATGGTAGATGGGAAACATTGAACTGGTGGATTTAGTTTAGTGGGAAAAAACTCGGATGAACCACATGTATTTATGACTACAGAAAGCTTTAATGACAATGTGCCTTCAAATCCCATACTTCTACAGTAATAATGACACACTCGCTCCATTGTTTATTATATGATGTGTTTTATGATTTTTACTTCCATTGCTCTGCCTCCTCTCTCCTCATGCTGTTTGCCATGTGCTTGTGTCTCTTAATTTGGCCTTGCAATACTTTTCTATGTGTCAGTCTCAGGTTCCAGGTAACTGCAGATGTGAGATGTCTGAAGAGCAGGAGGTAATTATCCTTAATTTACAGGCAAGAGTTAACAAAGATACATACAGTCTTGAAGATAACAGGTCTACAGGGGTTTGTAAGACCTTCCAAGATTGTTAAAATCATGATTTTAACCACTGCTGCTCTTCTCCATAACCAAGGGGCTAGACATCAACTAGGATCTTGAATTTACATTTGCCCCTTAAAAAGTCTGCAAGACAATGAGGACAAGTAAGTAGCCTGCATGTTATCAGGAACAGTTTTGGGGTTTTTTTCCTTTATTATGGAAAGTTATGGTGTATCTTTGCTTTGCAGCGGAACAGGTGGAAAGATATCATACTAACTTTTCACTCAAGACATGAGAGAGCTCTAAGCGATGAACTGATACTATGTTTATGCTAGCAGATGAATGTGCCAAAAATCCTTTTTCTTGCACTGAAGCCAACTGGCCAGTGTCCATACTATTTAATTTCTTGGTGTGCATAAGGCACACTAACATAAGCAACGAATTCTTTTTTTATCCAGTCTGGCTGTTAAATTGGAAGACCAAGACAATGAATTACTAACTTGTCTTCATCTCCTATTAGATGTTTTTTGGGTTGGATTTCTTCTTTTCAGCATGGAAATAGGAAGGGAGCTTGGCCTTGTGGCTCAAATCACAGTTTAACTCCTGTCTCTAACTCAATCTCCACATAGATCCCTGTGCAAACTAATAATTTTCCTTCATTTTTAAATAATAAGCTAAAATGCTGAAATAAGGATCACAGTTGCCTTAGGCTCCTTCTACGTTCAATACCAAGACACCAGTATTTCCAGGGGACAGTGTAGACCACAGGCTTCCAAAAAAGCAGTTACAATGCATCCAGGCCTAAAGTTCCTGTCTGGAAAATTGTGGAAGTCCTCTTTTCTTTTTATTAGCGTTTGCACAAACAGGCTAGAGTCTATAAAACATAGAACAGGTATTTTGATTCTACAACTAGTTCCAGTCCATTTAGATTAGTATTTCTGTTGTCTATGTGCATGAAGAAAAGCTGCCAGAGAATTGCTACATGTTGAAGACTAAAAAGTATTCAAATCACCAGCATCCTGGTCATAACTTTATCTTTCAGTTTATGAAATTGATAAAAACTTTCTAAATCAGAACAATTTTACTGCAGGTTCTTAAATACAACCTTTCTGCCTTATATCACTTAACAATCCTTACCCCTTTTATAAACTCCTTTTTATATACTTTTTATGTAAATAAGTTCTGTTAATTGCTGTAACTGATATCTAGATTTGCCATAACTATGTGTGAATATGGCACAAAAAAATGTCCATGAAGACTGTTTGGGGACACTGGAAGAGAAATAATCTGTACTTTTTTTGTTCCTCTCTTTTCATTCTGCTAATACAGCACTTGCTCACAAAATAAGTATGAAGAAAGAAATGTTGAATGTGTGGATTGCAGACAGTCTCTTCCTGACTGAGGTGAAGAGGAGCTGCATCATCATTTCAAACTCCATCCTTACCACCCAGAGAGTAAAAAATGAAATCTTGTCACGCATGACAAGGATAGATTCACGCTTACCTTTGTCCATGAAATGAAGGCAAGAAAAGTAAGGTTGGGAGGAGGGGAAAGAACTAAAGAAAAGAAGCCTTCTAATAAATTTAAATTCCAGACATTACACAGATCCATAAAAGAAATGCCAACTCCCAGCAAGACACAGACAGTAAAAATAAGCAGCTAAACTTTTTGGCACCCAAAAGAAATGGAGGTAAATAAACCTCTAGTTGCTATGGCTAGGGCTAAGCTTTTGAGCACACAGAAAGGGGAAGACAATCCGTATCAGAAGTGGCGTAAGGGTCAGGATTCTTCAAATTAAATGTAAACACTTACATCATAGACATTGACATTTGAGTTAGTTACCCTTCGTTCCCATTAAAGGCAATGAAAGGAAATGAGCATTTATATACCACACCCATCCTTAAGAAGATGTTTAAATAAGCCAGATGTACGGCAAAATAGAAGGGTCAATCTCTTTTCTCTCTCTGATAACTGTGGAGCTTACTCGACTAGCTTACATTATACATCTACTTTGTAGATGCAGAAAGATAGGTAACTCCAGTGTAGAAGGTCTTTGCTATACACAGGAAGCACAAACCTGGAGATATCTGCAAGTCAGCTGGAACGTGGCTTAATCCATGCTGACCAGAAGGATGAGGCAGTTAATGCAACATAGAACACCAAGCAAGTCTGTGCCCTACACCACAGGGTTTATAGCTCACATCTGGTCTGTGCCTAGGCACATGTCCAGGCAATGATAATATCAGGAATAAATAAGCTTGAAGACAAGCTTATGCTTGCTCTTAACCGAATTTTAAATGAGAGATTAATCTGGATAACTCAAGTCTGTTGTTAGACTTGGTGGTGAAATGCTTTTGAAGTCCAGCCCTTCCAGTCTAAAACAAGGCCTCTATAAAGGTGCTCTGCCCGTATCCCTTTAAGTGTATTGTCAAGTATTCATGAAATAAGTTAATTGCTCTGCAACACTGTTATGTTGACAACACAGATAATATCTATCCTCTGTTTGGATCGTAACTGTGTCATTCCAGTTTTTAGAACAGTAAGAGTAATATGTCAGAAGGATTGCAGCTCTTTACAATATTGTAATCTTGTTAGGATAACCACATTTAATTGGATCCCCAGATTCATTTATAGTTGTAATATAGCTGAAGCCTTGGAGATTTCTGGACACATTGTTAATAAAACTTGAAATATAAATATTTTATAGGGTCTCAGAAATACCTTACAAACATTTCTGCACAGCAAGTGGCTCTGTGAGGTACATGTTAGGACCACGTTTTAATGATGATGACTACTCAACTTCGAAGACTATGGTCTGTTATTGTTTCCTATTATCAGAGTTAACTCAAGTGGTGAGGATCAAAGCTTTGGTGTTGTGGGTATGAGATTAAGCACAGGCAGATGTCTGTGATTGGAAATATTGCCTCAAGCATTGTACAAGGATGAGGTTTCTGTCTGGTTGCATAACAGTAACCCCGTTTCTGTCTTTTTTTTTTTTTTAATGAAATCTTCACAGCTGGGCTGACATAAGTGCTTTTTGGTTGTTTTGTTTTTTTTTTTCCTTAATATAGCTCAGACTATTAATATCTCTCAATGTAATTTGTACAGTTTTGGGGTTGCCTTTATTCAGTAATATTTCCACTAATTCCAGTTAAATAATAAACCCAACAATAATAGAAATTACAATAATAATGACATAACAAGAAAAAACAACAAAGATGAATGAAAATTAAGCGAGGAAAACACTATAAAAACTGAAAAGGGAAGGGGAAGGGGAAGGGAAGGGAGACTAAATGTAGGATTCATTTTGACCGAAAAAAAATTAGCATATGTGCTTTATAAAAGACTAGTCTTTTTTCTTTTGGCACCCTGTTTAATATCTAAGTCATTTGCTGTGAAATAGAAGAATGTTCTCTTACTCCTTTTTTTTTGGGGTGTGTCTTTTCAGTTCCTCTCCCCCACTGTGTACTTACCCATTTCGCTTCATGCCTCATTAAGGCGCTGAGTCTAAACAGCCAGCTCGATGTGCCTGGCCTGTGTATGAGCATCCCTGCGCCATTGTTCTGATCGCTAACACTGCTCCCTCTCTCCCCTTTGAAGCTGCTCCAAAGGAACTTTATCCCTCTGTTCCAGCTGCCATTTCATTAAGCCCTTGCTTCACAGGATTTTCCACAACCATTGACACATCAGAGCAAGGATGTAGCCATTAAAATAATG
>NW_010546916.1:0-14763 GCF_000687285.1 Phaethon lepturus
AGCTTCTCAGAGAAGCCCCCCTGCAGCCCCCCGCTACAAAACCTGCCACACAAACACAATTGCTATTGCAAACCCAATACAACATCATTTAGACAATTGCAAACAAGGACTGGCTCCCCAAAAGCAGGGTGAGGCAGGCTGCAGGAGGCTGTTATGCTCTAACCCTCCACCTCAGTAGCCCATTCCTTCTTGTTATGCACCTCCAATGATCCAGAAGTCCTGACCTGCTTCATCCTCCTAGGAAAATGAATGCCTAGTCTCAGCCAGGTCCCTGCTTTTTTCCCTATGCACGTCAAGGTGACGGCAACCGAACGATCGTTACACTGTGCTGAGCGGTGTGTCCAGGGGGATGTGCACAAAATAGGCTGGGCAGTATTAGACTGTGGTTCAACCACCCTTCTTTTTGCCGTCTGCTAGACTTAGTAAGCCACGTCCTCTGCTGAGCCCCCGCTCAGGCTGCAAAAACCTTCTGTTCAAGGACTTTAATGAGCACGATGTGGAAGGACTTTGCTTTATTAAACTAGAGATTTAGGTCAAAAAGAGTCAAATAACTAATTCTCAAAGCTCTCTATCCTCTTATTGGACTCCTGCTTTTAATGCCATTTGTCTCTCCCTTTCTATTTTAGCTGGCCGATCACGGCATTTCTGATTACACAGGAATCTCTGCTATGAGCCATCTTTTCAAACATCCCTGGGCAAAATTTCTAGAATGCAAAATAGAATAAAGCCAACATGTTTTCAGTGAATGAAAAACCCAGAGTGATTTTGAGAACATTTTGCACGATTCCGCCCCATCTCAGATATGAAACAGAGAAACCTCCTTTGGAGGAAGATGATGTTTCTGGGCTCTGACAACTTAAGTGGAAGCACAGCTACACCGGTGCTGGACTTCAGAGCAACTCTTTAAGGGGAGCTGCTGCCATGAAGACCCACCATCTGGCCTCTCAAAGCACTTTGTTGCTCCATCATTGGCTTCGCTGGACTTTGCCCTTTAGGTACAGCAGCCTGCAATGCTGTGTCTGCCAACAGGTCTAGGTTGGTGAGGCTTTTGATTTATTTAACTTTCTTGTGTAACATCTAAACCATATTACAGATGCTATAAAGTCACCTAGAGTACTGTAAGGAGAAAGGAGAGTTGAACTTAGTTGTTCTTCATCCCAGCCCAAACCCTGAAACTCTCTACAGGTGCTAAGTGGGTTTAGTTGCATCAAGAACCTTCCTGTGCCGTTTCAGGTGGGAAAATGGCAACTCTGAGGTTGCCATTTCTTGCTTTTTCAGGCAAGAAAATGGAAGTGTCTTGGTGAATGGACAGCTCATGGGAACTGAAATACAGAACTGTAGCTCAGTGAAAGTCCGAGTCAATAAAGACAGCCCAGGCCACTACAACCAAGTAACTAGCATTAAAAAAAAAAACACAGACTAAACTAAACCAAAAACCACAAACAAACAAATAAAAAACCCACAACTGGATAAAAGTAACCCGGTGTAGATATGGCTGTAGTAGATAAGATGCAAGACCCCCTTCAAGGATGTGACACAGAGCATTAATGAGCCAGGGGATGCCTAGATGCAGGAGTAGAGGAGAGGTTATGCCCAAGGCCCAACTTTGGCTCTTTCTACCCAGATATTGTTCAACTCTGATAACTACTGCATCCCTGAAAGCCTTTTGAGGATGAAACCCCTATGTCCAGAGCTATCGCTTCTCAGGGGTTCTTCATGTGGAACGTCTGTGGCAGATATTTGTTCCCCAAGAAACTGGAGGTGTTTCCAAGGGCCAGCATCTCTTTGTTCTCCTCTTCATACTCACCACCACCAAATTCCAACCAAAATAACAACTCTTAGGAAAAATAAAAAACCAACAAAACATATCTTCTAATTCTGCTTCTCTTGTAATGGTTTGCAAAGCTATAAGTAATGTTACATTCAAAGTCTTGTGCGTCTGATCTTATTTTTCTCTTTATTATAACACATTGTCTGCTCATTTGGTTAACGCAGTTTGAAATAAGGCTGATCCTGGGAGCTAATTGGCGTAGTGACATGAAGTTTGTGGCTCACACAGCAAAATGTATGATTTCAGTATTTGCAAGAATAACGTAAATCCCTGCACACATTTCATCCTAAAGGCTGCAAAATCTGCTTGCCGTGTTCTTATCTGGGTGGATTAGTGAGTTATCAGGGAGCGTCACTATCGTCTGAATGGAGATAAGGTGCAGCAAATCCTTCCCTTCTGCTCTCTGACACACAATATCAGCACCAAATAGGACGCCTAGGAGCAGAGATAAATTGGCAACCCTCTGGGGACCCTAAGCTAAATATGAATGCGTTAAAGCGATATTCAGCTCCCTGCACAAAGGCAGAACATCCGTTCCTCTATTGCTCTGTAAGGTAGACATTGTACTGGGTATTAAGCTATTAGTTGTCAGGAAGGTGCATGTGTAATGCAACGTATTAGCATCTCACAAGAGCTGCTGTCAAGAAAAGCTAGAGCAGAACAGATCCAGCCTAGGCACTGTAGGCATCTTCCGTACCATGCACCAGGTTGCTTTGGAGACCTATGTTGGTCTTCAAAACAGAACACGCTGGCACAGAAATGAGACAGCCCAGATGGCTGTTAACAGCCAGGAGAAGCCCAACTGCTTGTCAGTCCTGTGCGTAGAGGCCTTTAAAGTATGCAAAGTACATTAATAATGAATGCAGTAACTACTGGAGAAACTAAAAGCTGGCCTGCCCTGTGGAAAGAGACTTCCAGGAGTGAAGTCTTCCTTACTTTTATAAGAAGTTTATTTTTTGTAACATTTGAATTTTCTGCTGAGCAGTGGTATATATCCCCACAAAGATCCTCACTGTGCTCTCCCTTGAACCGTGGAGGTTCATCCTCCAAGCCCTGTATCAAATGGCCCAAAAGCAGAGCCTGCCACAGCTCTGTCATTTTTGTCTTGGGCATGTGGGTCTTGAGCCATCCTTATATCATGTTTTTCTGATTATATGTGTAATTACTACAGTTTAGGCACAAGATCCCACACACCTGGTCCGTACTTTATGACTGTTACAACTCAAGCAGCCAAGTCTAATTTCACTTACAAGATTTACACTTTAAGAGTGATGTATTGGTAGCAAAAGCCTGTCCAAAAGTATCATTGAGCGCTTCTGGGTACCCACCTCTTCTGTGTTCATATAGGTGGAATATGCTACTGATCTCCCACCTGCACACAAGTAGCATCTGGACAATGGGAGTTCACAACAGTCTGCTTTTTCCTATGTCCTGCCTATGCTGCAGTAACGAGCAGCTCAGCTACTGCAAACAGCGCAGTGTATTCCTGCACAGTCTCTGCAGCAACACTTTCCTATCTACCCGCTGTGTGTCTCTCCGGTGCTACATTGCAAGATAACACTTTCTGCCCCGATGGCTACCTCTTACTTCCAGTCTCTCTCACTTTACCTTGGGCCCTGGCCGGGCACTCAGCTTGCCAAATGATGGAGGACTGCAACCTCTCTCCTTGGGCTGTCACCAGTATCTCTGTCACTTGTTCTCGTTATGTTAATTCGATGCATGTTTAAGAAGATAAGAATAGCTACAGCAAAACCTGTCCCCAGACACCCTCACTCGAGAATACTGACAGGATGCTTTTAAACATGGACAATTAATTCAGTCCATAGACCTTCGGTAGTACTGGGAGCCTATGGTGTGGGCCAAAACCGTTCCAATAGGTGATACAGAAATACAAGTACAAAGATGGTTCCTAACCTGAAGAACAAGCAGAAGGTGTATACAGAGGAACTAGGAGGAGTGGAGTAATGCTAGAAGTTTTCTATATGGATTCTTGCATAGTGCTTTGTCAGATGGAGATGTTCTCAGATTAGGTTTTCCTAGGTTATTCCAAAGCCCGCTATCAAGTCAAGAAGAACAGAAGAACTGGTCACAGGCGAGTGATTATAGAGGAATACACTTTTCACAGCAAGAACCAACTACTGGACAAAGTCCGACTGGTTGGGTGTAACCAGAACATAGAGCTGCTAGGCTGAAGTTTATATCTGATCTGCTCAGAGCGAGGGCAACATATTTGGTATGTCCATTTATCACTTCTGTAATGATGCAGTTTTGCATTAGTGATTAAGCCTTTAGCTGTTCCTCAGCATCAGCCAGTGGCCAGAGCTTGCTTTCTCCTGTACCCACCACTTTCACTGACCTTTCCACCGCTCTAGCAGGCAGTAGCACCTGGTGCACAGCCAATTTCACTCTTACCGTCCTCATCACAGGGGTGCTTCTCTCTCTTTTTTAAACAAGTCACCACAGTTACAGCTCATAAAACCAAGCCAGTTTTCTCATGGGCTCTGAACATCACTGTAGTTTACCCCAGTTCCCCCTGAACCTGCCATGGTAATGGCAGCTCCTGTCTAAATGCCACCCTCTTTTCTGTGCTGCATCTCTTCTCATCTCAAAATGGAATGCATTTCATGCTAACTAGTTATGCTGAGGCCATTAGGACTATGCATAAAACTGCTCACTGGCCTGCAGACAGAAAGTGCCTATTTCCCCCTACTGTCTTAAAAAGAAGCCTGAAATAGCCGGCTCAGGAGCAGATGTCTGTGTTTTAGATGTCTCTAGCTGGTGGGGCTGAATCCCATCTCACTGTGCAAAAGAAAATGTCCTTTCACCAATTCTGGATTTGCCATCTGTCAGTTTAAATGAAAAATATGCTTCTGCTTGTGTCATGAGGCAGAGGGGACTTACCTGTACCTGGCTGTTTTACAGACAGTTAAAACACCCTTTGTTATTCATCTGCTCACTGCATGAGTAGTTCCTAATCTTTTACAGCCCCTTTCAGGGAGAGTTTCTTCAGACCTTGATCACTCTTGGTGCCTTCTCATAGCCCTGGACCCACAGCCTTTTAAAAATCCTGTTACACTGCTAAAATGACAGCTACAAGACCAAAGCCTTTTCAAACATGCCCCTTATTTGGGTCTCTAGATAGGAGCTGTGCTCTTGAAATTTGACTCTGAACCTCCATGTCTAACTCCCAGTACCCTCTTAGACTGTCAGTGCTTCTAAATTCTTGTACTCCTCCAGTACAAGACCGAGTCCTGGCTTTAATTGGAACGCGTTGTGTTCCGGGTGCTTTCTCTCCCCCTTAGCTTTGCTGTGGAGCACTCCTGCATGGAGGCTGCAGGTGGTCCATCTCCCTGGGGATTAGCTCTGGAGGTCTCTTAGGTGCACACCCTTAGGAGCACCTAAGGAGCAAAGGACCTCACTGGCACCAGGTCTGCTGTCCTGCACCTGCAGGGCTCTCATGCCTGGCTCCCAACAAAAAGAGGCACAAGTCGTGCTGGAGCAGCATGCTCCTCTCCCCGCCGTGGTAGCCGGTGCTCTCCCACTCCTGTTAGTGAATGTCAACACAACTGTTTAAACAAACAGGTAGCTTATTTTGCTGTTAATATGCAAAAAGCCAGCTTTAACGCACAGTGGTTGAAACAGCAACACTGCCAAGCCCTTTTTTTACAGTCCTCTGCCTTTTGCCACAGACAAGCTACTGAAGCTAGGAGAGAGCCTTTCTATTCTTCCAGTTTCTCCTTATTCCATTTGCCAAGCATTGATTTTCTTTTCCTTACTACCAGCAGAGCTTGAAATTAATAATTTCTACTTTATTTTGTCACTTGTGTGTCATCGATACTAGCAGGGCTGGACAACAGGACAAGCAGAAACATTCAGGGAGATGAGAGTCAGTGAGGGGGCACAGAGTGCAGCAGCCTGGGATCAGTGATCAGATCATGGAGCAAATCACAAAGTATTCCTGGTGAGAGGTTGGACATTCCTCACTTGCTGGCTGCCGGGGAGGTGATTTACTGTAATTCCAGCTCCCTTGCAGTGTGGCAGGTCCCAATCCCAACATAGCAATGAGAACACTTGCAGGGTGAGAATTCCTGCATGCTGATAATTTTAACAACGGCAAATGCTTCATTTATGTCCCTGAACTGGACCTTCAGGAAAACCTGCCAAGAAACGTCAACAGGCATTTCCACTATAGCCTCCAGCTGCTTTCTTTTCCTGGTCTGCAATGCTGCGTGAACACTGAGGTGTATGTAGGCTCCCACCCAGGGGTATGTAGGCTCCCACCCAGGGGTATGTAGGCTCCATTTGCTTTTAAAATTATGCTGGAGAGAACACCAGCCTGTCTGTGGCACCAACTTGTACCAGTTTCCATGTAAAAGCCTTTTCAACCAAATCTTATGGAAGCACGTTCTGCCATCTATGAACAACATTTAAAGCTTCACAGCTTATTCTTTAACAGAGAAGATGACTGGCAAGCTGTAAGGAAAAACGGAGGCTGAGCTGAATGAGAGCCTGTGAGAGCACAAGTTGAAGGAGCGTTTCTGACTCTGCCTGGCACCTGCTCTCCACTGACTGCATGAACATCAGTTCTGCATTTGCATTCTTCTGAGGACAGAGAGATCATGGGTCATCCTTCAGTCCCTGTGGCTGGAGTCACTGCCACATATCTGGTAACAGGGACAAGAAAGTGAGAGGATAAGAAGTTCCTTGAGGAGCAATTTGAACAGCACAAGGCAGGTCTGGGTGCAGGATGGCCGCTGTGCAAATCACCTTCTAATGACCTGCACCATCGCAATAGATCAGCTGTCTGCAGCCTGCAAATTCCCCAGATTCCAAAGCTAACTTGCAGTACCTTTGCTAGACTTATTCTCGTAAAGGCATTTATTTGGATGCTTTACCTGGAGACTGGTGAGCAATATGTCCATATGAGCTGTGGGTTATGCCAGGTCTGCTTAGTTTCCATTGGAGTCCATGTAGTAAGAGCTGTGTTCAGAAATAATTCAACTGCTCCCATCTAATTTTGGCCAGGTATGTTAGAGTTCAGATAGGTCGCATGATTTCTCCGGGTCTGGCTGCTCCAGCTGGAACCATGTGTGCATGAAGGAGGTGTGCAGGGAATGGGTGGCCATCATAGGTCTCAAGTGTGCCTCCAGCTGGGGTGGGATTCTCCCTCTTACACAGCTGGTTGGTAGGTGCCTATTAATGCTATCTGGGCAAAATTTACTCATGGCCTAGATCAAGCCTGGAGTCCACCATGCAGCCTCAGGGCTTTGAACTGTCTGCTGTGGCCTTCGCAGGCAGGCTGGCTGACTCCCAGAGTGCTGGAGAAGGGCTGAAGGCAGGGAGGGGAAGGGTGTGGGACGGGCATGGAAAAGGGCAGGTCTTGGCTGCTCCCATGCACTCTCTGCTGCCCTTGCTTACGCTTCTCTCTCTCTTACAGCTCCTCAGAGAAGAGGCATTTTGTAGACAGTCTGCCTGGCAAATACCAGCGCCAGGACAGGCCTTGCTCTGCCCAAAACCCAGCCCTTGTGTGCCCACACGTGAGGCACAGCCGGACAGCTGGCACGAGGGTGAGAGCGGTGACGGGTGGCAGATCTCGGACAAGCACTTAAGTCTGACTCTCTACTCAAGGGTGGGTATCCACTATGGTCCCCCCCACAGCCCGATGCCCAGCAATGAGTCCAGGCCACATCCTCATTGCACTCAAGCAGACAGGCAGGGAGGGAGCTGTGGTGCTTTGAACAGCCATGAGTGCCTGAGAGGGCTCTTGCTCCACGACACAGGCCTAGAGAGGGAGCGCTTGCTTTGGGGGGTTCACCTTCTGATGACAAAACAAAACCTACATAAAAGAAAAAAAAATACTACATTTTCTGGTCTTTTCAATAACATCCATACCCTGCAGTGGAGTGACTTAATATTCTCTCATCCCACAGTTATAGCGTATGGACAGTATTTTGGTAATAACACCTGACTCCAGCTTTTCTCATGAAATGGTAGTGACAGACCAAACATCTCCTCCCAAGTATCTCTTTATCAGATGGAGGTGCTGTGGGGCACTTTTAACCCACAGGTGTATGAGGTGTGTGTGAGATGGGGTCAGATGTAGCCTGAGAACCAGCACCAACGCAGAACTTGGCCCAGTGCAGGACCAGATCTCAGGGCAGGCACATCTGACTCCGAGGGGAGCACAGCTTTCCACCTGCCTGTATGGAGTGACTCCTGGACTGAGCCCTTCTGCTGGCGTGCTGAGATCTGCGCTCTGCAACTCTGTCATCACTGGCTTATTTCTTATTGACTTTTTCATGAGCCGAGACAAGAGTGCCCTTAATTTCACCGAGGACACAGTTTCATGACTGTTAATAGTGAATCTGAGCACAGATCTTCACCTGACAGAGCAGACTTCAGATGGCTCAGCACAGCAACAAGACCACATTTTGAAGGGACAATGCTGAATTAGCTCGAGCAGATAGAATTGACTTGCCACTGAACCCTGCATCCCCCAGCAGCCCTGGCAGAGTTGCTCTATTTCACTGATGCATCTCCCCATGACCCTGATGGCCCCAGCAATGATGACTACAACTTGTTCACAAAAAGAGGACCAAGATGTCTGGAAAACAAAGTGCAAAACTTGTATGCCCCCACCATCCCTGATCCAGCGCTGGGCACCCAAAAACTGGCTCCCAGAAACACTGATCAGATCTCTCTCAGCCTGAGACTCAGAAGATGCAAATGAGTTCTGTAATTGTCTTGAAATTATTTTCTTGCCCGCATGAAGACCATTGTAATCGGATCAGATGCATTCTTAATAGGGAGCCATTGCTCCATCTGCTCTTCTCTGTGCTCAACTCACAGGAGTATCAGCATCACATAGCAGGCTCCGTGCTTAACTCCACCCCTCGCTGTCCTAGCACACTCATGATCATGAAGCCCAGGTAGGATGAGCCAACACTTAATTCAGGAAAAGCCTACCTCTGGGGCCCATTTGTGTCAGAAATTAGAGCCGCGTACGACTGGGCAGAAGAGCAGTAAAGGTGCCAGACCTCTTTGCCCTGCACACAGCAGCTTCTGTCAGAGCACCGCAGGTGGCTATAAACCACTTAACTGGCCATTAGAGTTCAGAGGGCAGATGAAAACTGGCATTGTAGCACCTGGCCCTTTGACTTCACCCATTTATATTCAGCAACCAACAATATAGGAACAAACAGGAACCAGAACCCGTGACACCACTCAGAGGACTCCTTTCATCACAAGCATCCTCGATCCTCTACCCTGTCCTGCTTCGGACCCCATGAGAGTTGCATTTTTGCTGCATGGTTGGTACAATCCTGTTCCCTGTTACCGTGGGCATGGTACTTATGGCTAGCCGGGCTCCCCACACCCACAGCTGCACCGCTCTCCTGGCTTAGCACCCACATCCAAGCGCTGCTGGGCTCTGCGCTCCGTAGGAACTGCAACTATATGGTAGTCTGCCATACAGACACATAACCACAGGCAAAGGGTGAGTCCTTTGGACACAGAGGCTGCTGCTGCTGTTAAAAAGAAGCATCAATTTCTGCCCTGATAAAGCAGATGGTGCATTTGTTGTGTGCTGAATGAGAAGCATAGCACGAGTGATTTCAGAAACCCCTATGAGTCAGAGACAATATTAAGAACTACTCTCATCCATGATAGATAATTCCCCATGCTGCTTCCTGCAGACAAGGTTGATGTAGTAGGGAGGACAGGTAGAACTGGTGGAGCTGGAAGTTGAAGGCACAGATTGGAAAGGCACACATTCAGGTCAAGGCTATACAAGTCTCCCTAAGGATCTGTGTCTAATCCAGGTGTGAGACATGGGGCAGAAATCTAGGTCTGAACTTGTATCCCTTTACATGATTAAGTCCAGTTTTAACCACCAGGTTATTCTTCTCTCCATGTTAGAGCTGTTCATCCTCCACATGCATGAAGAGTTAAACCTGCTTTCTCTTTCAGAAGACCAGCTAGCTTCAGTGGGGAAAGTGTCTCTTTGAGCAGGGGTGCAGGCCACAGGAAGGGTTCTTCTGTGCCTGGGGTGCTTGCTGGGATTGCTGCTCCTTCTGCAAACAGGTGCATTTTTAATACCTAGAAGCCTAAAGCAAATATTGCCCAGTAATGGAATTAGCCTTGACAAATCTCTGCCGGCAACACACTGTAACAGTATTTAGGGATTAATATAGAAGTGCAAGTTGAACATGGTGCTGTTTAACAAAAGCAAACACATCTTTTAAAGAGGCAGACGAAGACCTGTGTTTCCTAATTAGCCAACGTAATCCAAGACAAAGTGAGCAGCGTTCTCAACAAGGTGTCTGGGTCTCCAGAGCTGCTGAGCACAGATGTATCATTAAGAAAACATGCAGCGAAACACAGGGCCACATTCTCAGCCCACATGGCCCAGTGTCGTGGTTTAACCTCAGCCGGCAAATAAGCACCATGCAGCCGCTTGCTCACTCCCCCCTGTGGGATGGGGGGGAGAACTGGAGGGGTAAAAGTGAGAAAACTTGTAGATTGAGATCACAACTCTTTAGTAAGTAAAGCAAAAGCCACGCACGCAAGCAAAGAAAAACAAGGAATTTATTCAAGGCTTCTCATCAGCAGGCAGGTGTTCACGCATCTCCAGGGAAGCAGGGCTCCATCAAGTGTAACAGTTCCTTGGGAAGACAAACACCATCAGCCCAAAGGTGTCTCCCCTTCCTTCTTCTTCCCCCAGCTTTATATGCTGGGCATGACATCATATGGTATGGAATATCCCTTTGATCAGTTGGGGACAGCTGTCCCGGCTGTGTCCCCTCCCAGCTTCCCATGCACCCCCAGCCCCCTCACTGGCGGGGGGGTGTTAGAAGCAGAAAAGGCCTTGACTCTGTGTAAGCACTGCTCAGCAGTAACTAAAACATCCCTGTGTTATCAACACTGTTTTCAGCACAAATCCAAAACATCACCCCATACCAGTTACTGTGTAGAAAATTAACTCTATCCCAGCCAAAACCAAGACCAGTGAGAGGGTCTGCTCCCTTTGCCTTTTTTTCAACTGCTTGTTCAAACCTCAAAATTCCCCTGCCAGCACCTTCTCAATTGCCAATCCATCAGGCCTAATTGCTGCCACTCCTAGAGCTGGACCAGGCTGTGGCTGACTGCTTGCCTCAGAGCTGCCTCCTGGGGAGAGGGCAGAGGGTATAATCCAAATGGGGGTACCGGAGACAGAAAAGTAATAATCAGATTAATTGATGTCAGAAGGAACTTCAAAAGTTCTCTGGTCCAAAGCCCTTTGAAGAGCATGTCCAACCGGGACAGATTAATCATGTTTTGTCCAGCTGAGTTTCAGCATCCAGAGATGAGATTGTACAGTATCTTTTGGTTTCTGTTCTAGCATTTACCCACCCTTAGTGTGGGAAATTTTCTTCCTCAAATTCAAACAATTTCCCATGCTCCCACTTGTTTCCAATGGCTCTTGTCCTGTCCCTGTGCACCTCTGAGAAGAGTCTCTAAACCCTCCAGTTTGGGAGACTTCACCTCCCAATACAATCTTCTAGCAATAAAATCTTCTCTTCACCTTCTCTTCTCCAGGCTGACCAAACACAGTCCCCTGATCATCTCCTTGTATATCCCACCCCTGACCACAGCGATACCTTCACTGGACTGGCTCCCTTGTGTCCTTGTGTTTCTTTCACTGAGGAACCCCAAACTGGATTCGGCACAGCAGATGGGATATCACCAGTGGTATAAAAGGGCAGGAAGAGACAGGGGCAACCAGAGAGTATAATCCCCATACATATACATGTACATACACGCATGTGTGCATGCACCCACTGAACTTGATTCTGTGGGTGACAGCACAAGTCAAAAACGTGGTGTCCACCACATTATGAGATATGTCCCATGGGTACTCATTGTCTCAGCTCATAGTTGAGTGCTACCATCACAGAGACCCCTAAATCTATACCTTGACCCTAATATCAATGAAGATGGCAGGAATCCTTATAGCCAGCAGAGCATGCCATTATCCTTCTGATTAATTGGGAATACCAAGAGTGAGGCAGGGCCTGAATCGGCTTCCCAGAGGAGAGATGGCAGAGAAGAGCCTCCCTCCATCCTACCACCCATCTCTCAGAAAAGTACCCTAAGAAAAGAAGTGGGTCTCAGGTACCCAACAGTGTCTTGGCAGGGGTAGGAGGGTGCAGAGAGCAAGCAACAGCCAAGGCATGAGCAGGGGACAACGTGTGTGTGGAAAACGGGAGGGTCTGGGATTGAAGTATGAGGGCTGGAGGACTGGGACACGGGCAGGGTGGAGTGGAACCAGACTGGGAAGCATGTGGGTAGGGCTGGGAGCTGTGCAGTGTGAAGGAGAGTTTGGGGGCTGGAAGGCTGTGAGCTGGGGAACACGTGGAATAGAGAAGCTCATCTCCTAAAGCACATTTTCTAAATCCAAAAGAAGACAAATGTGATTTTCTCGTGGTTATTGTATAAATTTACAAGCACACTGACACAGGGCAGAGCAAACAGCAGCAGTGTCAACCTCTAATAGAGATGAATGACAAACATATTTAATGAATTAAAAGGTGATGAAGTATTACTGACAAAGCAAACACCCACACATTGCATACACTGTCACTGATCTATGTGACACAACAGCCCTCTGACATAGACTGCTATAGATCAATCACAGCACTGTGAGCAGGCAGCGGCAGGCAGCCCCAGGGGTCTGCAGAATGAAGGACAGTGGGCTGGGCAGAGAGATAGGCTCAAGGCTTTGTGGACACTGGTAGTGATGGGAGCTGAGATAACCTGGGCTTGGTCAATGCAGAAGATTACTCAGGCTTGTTCATCTCAGGCACTGCACTTTTTGTGGTGGGATATTCAAATTTTGATTGTCTCGTCATGGAGAGTCAAAGCTGAGCCAAGCTAGAAGTTCAGAGTGGAGGACTAGATTTTCTGATCCATCCTTTGTTTTGAGTGTTCAGCTGGGAGCTCAGTGCTGAGCAGTGTTGCTGTTGAGACACAGAAATAAGCAGCAAGAAAAATAGTGGGTTCATAGCTTGTCTAGGTCTAGGGATTTAGGACTGGATTGTCCTGGATTTCAAGGCCCACCATGTATGGTGCTCATATTGGGTTGAGCTGTGGGCTCAACAGCTCAAAATTGGCTCAGAGGTAGAAGCCCGAGGCTTACACTATGGCTTGGTGCCAGGGCTGAGCTACACTACAATCATGCTTCAGATCTAGGACACACTTGGGGTCAGAGTCTGATTATTTGGGCATGTAGAGATTTGGTGACAGGTCTGGGTCATGCTGAAATGAAAGATTCAACCTAGGCCATGATAGGGTTACAGGACGGTCCACATGCTTGTTAAGACTGGGTGCACAGGCCTTGTTTGGGGTTAGGTCTGAGGCATCCTTAGAGCCATGGGTGAAGGCTGGGTTATGCCTGGGTCAGTGTTTGGGGGGCTCTGCTGCAGAGATGAGCTACCAGGGCTGAGCCGTGTTGACTACAGTGGGGTTTCAGGTG
This sequence comes from Phaethon lepturus, assembly GCF_000687285.1. Classification (NCBI taxonomy): domain Eukaryota; kingdom Metazoa; phylum Chordata; class Aves; order Phaethontiformes; family Phaethontidae; genus Phaethon; species Phaethon lepturus. The sequence continues at coordinate 13,344 of NW_010546916.1, forward strand.
CCAGATTGGGGAAGTAAAGTTTTGATGGCTATTAAAATTTGCTGTGATTGCATAGTACCCTGACTTGGGGGACTATACAGCTATAAGGACCATCTAGCCCCTTGTTACCCCAATTCCTCCTCTGAGCACTCAATGCCCGGCACTGTGTCACTGGCTCCCCGCAGATACCACAGGACTGTTTCCAAATCAGCCTCACTGTCTTTTCAGGGTGTTTCTTTCATGGCTTCGATCTCATTCACAGCCTGACCCACATACAACTGGAGGGTAATTAGGCAGCATGGTGGGGAGGGGGGAAGTGGTGGGAAGGGAGAGGTGGGCAAGCATTCAGGATCAAAAAGTGACAGCAAAAGCTGTCATTACTGCCACAGCTTGTGTATCTTGAAGCATTAGTCTGGGTTTCGGATGCAAAGCCTGTCTTTTTAGCCTTTCTGGCCTGGATGAAGGGATCACTCTGGAGTCTTCCAGTTGTGCTTCCAGTCGTGCTTCCAGTTCAAAAGAGCACTGGTAAGAGCTGCTCTGCGCATGGCCCATTAACAGAAATCACCTGCATCAGCTCTTCCTCTGCTCTAGAGCTAACACAGGGTTTCAAGCCTGTGTCCCTGGAAGTCAGCACAAAACTGGCATGCTCCCTGGAGAGAGCTGGAATTCAAGTGCAAGCAAAGCTCCAGAGCAGGAAGGTCCAAAAACAGCCTTCCCCTTCCTGCGGTCTCCTTCCCCTGTCTACCACCACAGCGCAGTGCATCACGTTCCCCAGCACTGTTCACACCAAGGACTCACAAACCCCTTTTCAGTGTCACTATAGACAGCAGGACTGCACTTTACTGGGGGAGCAGAGCTCTGCCAACAGCAGAGAGGAAGTCTGCCCACACCTCAGCCCCTCTCCCTCCCCGCTGCTGGAGCAGAGAAGCTGAGAAACCACCTCGTTTCTTACCAGGGTAGCAGAAAGGGCTGGAGCCACAGCAGCAGCCCAGATGTTTGGGTGCAGGACAGTACAGATCATGGCACAAAGCTTCTCCTGCAGTTGCTGTGATGCTGCTCTGCCCAGTCACTCTGGTTTTGCTACCATGGATGTTTAAATCTGCTGCTGGCATACCAGTATAGCCTGCCATGAGTTTGACTTCTTACTGGGACCAGCCAGAGACCTGCCCCAGTGCTCCTGTATCAAGTGCATAGCTGCTGGCTGAGGATAAGTGGAGCTTTTAGAGAGGCATATCCACCCTCCACTTCTGTGCTATTCAGACATATCCTCCTACTCCTGTGTTTCAGCTGGGACAGAGTTAATTTTCTTCCTAGTAGCTGGTATAGTGCTGTGTTTTGGATTTAGGATGAAAATAATGTTGATAACACACTGATGTTTTAGTAGTTGCTGAGCAATGTTTCCACTCAGTCAAGGACTTTTCAGCTTCTAATAGTGCCCTGC
>NW_010546916.1:14794-26903 GCF_000687285.1 Phaethon lepturus
GGCCCCGCCCAGAAGGGAGGCGGGGGGGGGGCACAAGAAGCTGGGAGGGGACACAGCCAAGACAGCTGACCCAAACTGGCCAAAGGGATATTCCAGACCATACAACAACATGCTGAACATCAAAACAGGAGGGAGTTGGCCAGGAGGGAGGTTGTTGCTGCTTGGGGACTGTCTGGGCATCAGTCAGCAGGTGGTGAGCAACTGCATTGTGCATCACTTGCTTTGTATATTCTTTTTTCATTATTATTATATTCCTTTATTTTTCTGTCCTATTAAATTGTCTTTATCTCAACCCCCAAGTTTTACTTTTTTCCCCCCAATTCTCTCCCCCATCCCACTGCGGGGGGGTGAGCAAACGGCTGTGTGGTGTTTAGGTGTCTGCCAGGTTAAACCACAACACCCTGTTATCATATCCCTCGGCAACGTTGATAACGTTGATGCCTGCAGAGCCAGCTCTTGAGGGGCGAGGTGGCACCGCACCTGGGAGACCCTGAGGTGCGGCTCTTGCTGAAGGCAGGGGGAAATGGCAGGGGGAACTGCAGGAGGCTCCTGACTGTATAGAGGGGACAGATCCCGAGCCGATCCTCCAAGGGCTGGATGCTCCTGCTCGGAAAAGACGCCTGTGTTGCTCTTTTCTTCCCTCCAGCTCCTGATGCTGGCTGTCTGACTGGAGCAGAACGGCTTTTACGGAGCAGCAAGGACTGCAGCTGGGGGAGCCTTGCTTGCTGCACAGCCGGCGCGGCACCGCTGTGCGGTACAGGTCTTTGCAGAGGAGCTGGGGGAAAAAGCAAAACGCTTGATTGTGGTACCACTTCTGCAGGACAGGCCCTCAAAACCTGTCTGCCCGTTCCCCCAGGGAGCTAACGGCGGTCCCAGTGCCAGCAGACGGTCGCTGTGGCATTTGCAAAACGTGAGACAGCAGATGCTCCTCATCCCATTGATGTGGATGCGACTCCTCCCACGCCCAGCTCTCGGGAGACAGGTTGTTTCATGGCACCTGGGATTTATTAAGCTGCCTGTTTGAACACCGCGTTGCACAGATTTCCCGTGGCTGCCGGCACATCTGCTCGGGGAGAGCACTCAATAAAGCCTGCCTATAAATACAAAGGCCAGAGGGGGAAATGTCCTGACGATGAAACTAAACAAAGCGGGGGAAGCTCGGGGTACACGAGACAAACAGGCAGAAGCAGCATTTAGAAACAAGACGGAAAGAGCAGTTATCGCAGGCGTGCCGTCAGGCTGGCTGGGCACTGCAAGTGGAGCCCTGCAGGGGTCAGGTTCTGTTCAGTGTTTTTATTAATGGCGGGGATGACGGGCTAGAGATGCCCTGAAAAATTTGTGGGTGAACCTTAAGTGGAAGGAGCAAGCACCTCGGAGAGCAGGGCTGGAATTAAAACTAACCTCAATAAATAAGAGAACTGTTGTAAAATGAGTCAGAGAAAATTCAGCAGAGATAAATGCTAAGTCATGTGCTCAGGAAGGAAGATGACAAATGTGAAAAACCAAAAGGACAATAGCTGAGGAGACCAAGATACAGGGAGAGGGCCACAGCAGGTATGAGCCAACATGTGATGTATGCTGTGGGATTCCTACGGAAAAATCTTTCCTCCCTGCAAGAGTTAGAGGTCAGGACCTGCTGTTTCACCATCGATTCATGGAGCAAGAGGCCATTTCTGCCCTGGCTAGCCTTGCCTACAGAAACAGTGATTTCTCTAAGCTCACAAAATGTCGAAGTAGCGAACTGGTGGGATTACTTCAATCTTCAGTTCCAAAATCATCTTCCCCCCAGACCCCCCACTCTCCAAGGTCAAGGCTTGCAACTTGATAACTTCATTCCCTTGCTGGTGGTCTGCTTGGAGAGGAGCTCAGGCCAGAACGATCCACCAGGTCTTCAGAGGCATCCCCCTCCACGCATTTTCACATGTGGATGGGGATCGGAACACAAGGGGGTAAACGGAGCATCCGCAAACCTGCATCTGCTGAGCCAGTAACAGATGCAGGCCAGCAGGAAGGGCATGGGGGAGGAGGCAGCACGGGCCACGTGTGCTGGAGAAGTGTTCCTTCCCTGCTGCGTTTCTCTAGCTGCTCTGAACAAGGAGCGGCCCAGGGACCCCGTCTGCCCCCAGGGTCACCCTAGACAGTGCAGGATGCCTTTGAGCAGGTAACAGGATTCTGTCCCGCGCAGCGTATACCTGCTTCAGGGCTGCTGTGGTTGCTGCACGCTGCTCTCCCCGCTGCCCATTAGCCAGGAGTGGCTGAGGAGGTGGATCCTGGTCCCAGGATGAAGATGTCATGCGCATAACCAGTATTTAAATGCAGACCCAAAATGAATCAGGAGAGTATTTCCAGCAGAGAAGGGGTAGCCTCTCTCCCTCCATCTGCCTTTCATTGGGCTCTCTCCAGTCACTCATGTTCAAGGCTAAAATTACAACAGGTATTCCTTGAACGATGAGCAATGAAGAAAGAATGTGTTATATGATGAGGAACATAAAGGGTTTGGGGGGCTTTTTTTTTTTTTTTTTAAATCTAGCCAGGCTAGAAGGGATATTGATGTCTATAAATTCACTGGAGGAAACTCCAAGGATGAAGAGAGCCAGTTAAGCTAAAAGCAATATTATCACAAGAATATGTGGCTATAAACTGACCACACATAAATTTAGGCTCGAAATTGGAAGAAGTCTCCTAACAGCTGGAGTAATGAAGCTCTGGTACAGCTTCACAGATGGTAGTGAATAGAAAGAAAGAAAAGAAAAGGAAAAAAAAAAAAAACAACAAAAAACCTAGCTGGTTTTGTAGACAGAGCTTGCTCATGAAGGGGGTATATGTGGAGGGAATTAGGCAATTCAGTGCCTGAGATAGCCAAGGGCTATCTTTTCAGGGACTGAAAGTCCTTTCTGTATGAACAGAAGAGGATTCCTGGACCAAAGATCTTTAAATCCTGTGTCCATTCTTCAGTCAATGTTCAGCAGCAAGTGAAGAGATAAAACATGTAAGAAGCAGGATGGCTGCAGAGCACTCCCACTTGTGCTATATCCTCCCAGGCTCTTCCAGCTCACAGCTCAGTAATTCCAAAACCTGGCCTTTCTGGATGGTTTAGTTTGCAGCTCTGATGGATCTTCCCGTATGGAGCCATTTAATCCCTTATGGGAGCCCATTCATACTCCTGACCTCGTGCGTCTTCTTTTGGTACTCAGCTTCTCTCTTTGCCCCATGTGGGACAGATAAATGTTTATTTTGTTTGTTCTAGAATTGCTGCCTATTCATTTAATTCAGAGTCCCCAGATGTTGTGTTAGGAGGAAAAATTCCTCCAAACTCTTTATCCCCGTGATAATTTTACAGTTGCTTCTGTGTCTCCTGTTATTTATTTTCCAGGCTTTTTCCTGCCCTCCTTTTAAGTGTATTAATATTCATGAAAGACTATGTGTATGATGGCAGTCCCGACACTTCAGCTCAGTGGCTGTCCTCCTGAAGCTTTACACCATCCACGAAGGACCAGCCTTTGAAGAGAAAAGGCAGAGTCCACTCAGCAGTTAAGTAGGTTTAAGGGGACCCAGAGAGAAGCAGTTGATCTCTAGACTCCAAATACTCTGCCTGACACAAAACCCCATACCCATAGACATATAATTCCCAGCTTCTGTATTCAGCCCCTCTACTTCAGAAACAATGCAATGACTTACAGGTAACTAATAAGCCATAAAAGAGTGAGATAAGAGTCCAGGCTCCTCAAATCATGGAAGGAGAGAACTAGGACATTGTCCAGTGGGCATGGTGGTGTTGGGTTGATGGTTGGACTTGATGATCTTAAAGGTCTTTTCCAACCTTAATGGTTCTGTGATTCCGTGATTCTGTGAGGTGCCACTGAACAGCAGTTCAGAGGGAACAGCTCCAGTGTCATGTACTCTTTTCTTGATCACAGGCTAGGAAAATACTTGTCTTCAGTACTAGCCATGCTCTGCCAAGGTCCCAGAGCACAATCAGTCCTAAACCCAAGGCAGAACCAGGTCTGAAGCAGAGCAGAGGAACTCAGCAAGTGACGATCCAGTTGGGGTGGAGGGACTGCATCGAGGTACCACCTACAGTGGATGGACAGGGCAGAGACATGAAAAAGACAGGTGATGAGTAGTTTGTCCATGCAAGATGGGCACCAGTGAACATGATAGCAACACTAGTGTATGCCAGGATGGGCTGGTGGCATCTTCCCACTGGTATCTCCTATGGCTTTCCAGAATACTTTGCCTTGGATGGAACTGTTTGTCCACAACAAATCTGAGCTCTCTGGAGCAGAGACAGGGAAGCTCTTAATGCCTGTAGTTTCAGACAGGCAAGTACTTTCAGTCTCAGTTAGATATCTAGTAAGGAGCTTGGCAGTGCTGATGCAACATGACATCCATCTGCCTGAGGAGCAGTATCATGTGGCCATTAAACCACCTCCTGTCGCAAATGCCAGCTTCAGTTTCCAACGCAGCACTTGATGCAAGAGAAAGTCCTCAACCCACGTGCAGCTGATTTGGCTGCAAGTAGGTGTCATTGCCAAGTTGCCTATCACAGAACAGGCCTGGTTTCTCCTGTCTCAGTTTTTGCCTGCACTTGCTAAATCCTTTATTTCTGCAGCTCTCTTTCCTTCTGTAATCTCTTACAAAGAGATCGTATGTGAAAGGGCTGATCAAGGGCTTTGCTGTTTCTCCTAAAACTCCAGGAGACAAACAAGAAGCTCATTTGCTGCCTTGTTTAGAGACACCTTCTGAGCAACTGCCCCACATGGAGTGCAAAGTGGGGATGCAGACAGCAAGCTGCAGAGCAACAGAAGTGCCTAAGGACACATGGGTCATGAGGAGCTTGTGGAGAAGCCATGGAAGCTCAGAGGACAGGTGTACTCTGATCCCATAGCCCAAGTCCAGAAGTGCAATCTGTTGCAGGGAGCCTGATGTGGCAGGGCTAAGGGCAATCACCAACATATCAAGGTCTACCAGGAGTTCTTGCCATGAGTTAGGAAGAAAGGGTCTAGCTACACAGTAATACACTTTACAGACATTACTGCAGCCCAAAATTCCCACAGAACCATTGGAGTGCAAGCTGGGACAGCAGTCCCCTCATCAGGGGACAGCAGGCAAAGGTGCTCTTGGAGGGTCAGCAGGACAGCTGTGATGCTGAAAACCTCCCAAGCCAGGGAGTAAGATGAGGGAGGAAGCTGCTGTCCTGAGGCACTGAAGTCATTGCAGCCTTCAGGAGAGTTGACCCAGGATCTCTTGGGTATCTATGAGCTTGCTTGACACAAGGTTGAGGGGCTGGAGTATTTGCACAGCCAGGGGAGATTGAGCCGCAGCCACAAAAGAGCCACAGCCACCACCTCTGCATCGCCCTGCTGGCCCAGGTACATCTATTGTCGGCATGGCAACAGCTAAATCACTTGCTTAACGCAGATGTATGAGCATGGCCAGATATGGGCCCCTCTTTTTAAAATGCACAGTAATACAAATTACCCACTCATCTTGTAGTCAACCCTTCCAGGAGCAACATCTCCATCAAGTTGGGCTTTACAGTGCACCACCAGTTTTCATTTTTCTATTTGCTGCTTCTGTCACAGAGGAGTACAGCTAATTTATAAAGTAAACTACCCTTGAGTGGTGTTACTAATGCTCATAAGTGACTTTAATAGACAATGGAAGTACTTGTAAAAATATGCTTTGAAATGGCAGGTTTAGTGTCACTTAAGTGTATACAAGATCTGTACCTGTGTGCTGCTGGCTTTCTCATTTATTTTCCATATACGAAAAGCAAAAGCAGTACTCTCCACTTGTACTTTTTCTTTACTGTAAAAAAAAAAAAAAAAGACTAAGAGGGCTGAGTATTGAATAGAGAGAATGAGAGCACTGTGTTTTATGTCCTCTGCAAAAAGCAGAATCCACTACAAGAAGAAAATGGCTGTAGGCTCAGCAGGCAGACAGAGAGATGGAAATGTAGACACTGGAAAAAGGAAAACCACTGCAGTGTCAGATGATGTGATGATACAGAAAGGGCTGGTTAAAAATTCTCTCTCAAATGTGTTTTGAAGGAAACTTGGGGGTTTGTTTGAACCAATTTTTTTGTGTGTATGAAATGTGCATATGCTCCATGGAAACATTATGTTCTTGCTGTGCTCCCCACTGCTGAAATACTGCTGTTATCTTGCCTCCAGGGCTGTAGCAGCTTCTTCATGTCCCTGTGCTCTGCTGTGATCACGGCTCCTCCTGCCACCCGCTGCCTGTGCTGTAGCTGGTGACCATCTGAATGCCGTGGTGGGCTGCTGCTCCTCGCCACGTGGGAGACTAATACCTCCGTGACCTTGAGACCAACAGCCTGAGGCACTCTCCAACAATGGCATCTCAGAAAAGGGATACACTGGCCAAAAAAAATGTTGAGATTTTAATCAAAAATTTGAAATTTGCTATTGAATTTATCTGGGGATTTTTTTTTTTGTCTTTTTGTTATGATTTTCTACTGGAAGAGACTTATTTTCTAGCTGTTCAAATAATAAACTTTGTGTCTCCCACACCACATCTTGTCAGCGCTGTTTGACCACACATGAGTTATTGCTTTTGAGCTTGACAAAGCCTCGTACACCACAGAATATATACAATGAATTCCCAGATAGATCTTGGCAGCTCATGGGAATGACAGACATCTAGCGTACTCCCTGAGCAAGTTCAGCTTTAGAGGTCAGCTTTTCAGCTTCTTAGATATTTGATAGGCGTACTCAGCTAAAGTGGTGAAATGATAACGCGTATTTCAAGACAGTTGAAACAGCCATCACTAGTATACGTTCACCTCCCCCAATGCTCCGCCTGAAAGATGGCTTCTTAATGTATTTTTCTATAATAAACTTAACATCTTCAGATTTTATTTCCCACTTGAGATCTAAATCATCTTTGCCATAAATGTAAAACAACTAAGCCAATTGTTTGGTAGTGCAGGTTTACAATATATCATTACGATAATAATTTAGAGAGCTGGGAAGTTTTCTTTGCTGTAAATTTGCTCAGCTCATTACTGATACTAGTCTGCAAAATAAATAGATTCCCACTGGACAATGGGAGCAGTGGAAATCCACCTGAGAGCCATGGATTTATTTTTACTGTTCTGCTACACTCCAGAAAGATGCTTGTTGGAAATAGAGGATGGAGGAACCATACTGAATCACACAGGAGATCCTGCGTGGGTCTGCATGAGCCAGGCCATATGGTACATCATCTCAGATGGCGTGGAGAGAGGGTAGCCTTGTGTGTCATAGCCCTCTGAAACCTTCGTCTCCTAGACCTTGTCTAGTGCACAACACCTATCGTGCGAGTACCGGGATGGAAAAAGAAAATTAAATGTTCAGATGGGAAACTGAAGCACACACAAACTTATGTCAACACAGACCTGTGTTCACTAGGGAAGACAATGAAAGGTGAGGCACACTGAAGACTAGGACCCAACTTATGAACAGGTCAATAAGCCATTCTGGAAATAAAGAAAGGTGCAATTTGGATTCTCTAGGGCAAATCACAAAAGGGAACTCAAGGCCAACAGATGAACCTCAGAAAACCAGAGAAATTAATGGAGACAGAGGAATATTTTATACATAAGCCTGTGCTAGGTTTTACAAAATCAGGAGGCAGATACCTCACTCACTACATTCACTTCACTATTCATTGTGATAACGAAAATGAAGGAGCTCACAAACCTTTGTTGCATCCTAGTGTGTTAATAAACAAATAACTGCTGTTAATTTTAGTTATTAGTGAAATAAATATTTGTACAAGGCATTTTGGAGGTTAAAATAAGAAAGCTGCAAACAAGATTTGAGCTAGAAATGGGCTTTATGAATTGATGAGAGAGGAAGGCATGGCTCAGCGATGAGTTTGGCTCCAGGATGCACTGTCTGGTGGAGTTTGGAGTTGTGCCTCATCTCTGTGAGTTCATTCCTCTACTGCATCCCCCTGTGCAAACAGGTATCACACAGGGAACTCTACGAAAGGCTGGGGAAGAGCTGACAAAGGTCTGTAAGACTGTCACTGTTATCTGTGTCATTTTTCTTGGAAAACACTAACAACCCTCAAAGAAAAGAGATGCACAGATCTTCTCTCTCGTACAGCCCTGTGTACTGCTGTGACCTTTGCATCCTAACACAGAATAAAATCTAAAGTCACACAGCAGGAAAAGGACACTCAGAAGCATTCATTACTGACTTTTGCTCAGCCTTTGGACCTTGCAGTATCCCTGATCCCCTCCAAGTCCCAGGCGTGTCCCTGGTGCCCCACCTAGAGTGATGCAACACAGCAGACTAATCACTACTTGTGTTCTTGGTGCTTTGGTCTGGAGTCCAAGAAGACTCAGACCTTCTGTTCAGGCCCAGCTGGGATGAGGGTACAGCCCACCCTAGGACTGTCCTCTCCTCGCACAGGCTCCTGTGACTCTGCTGGAACTCACTCAGAGTCTGTCAGATTCAGCTTGTTGTTTAATGGGGGAGTGAGACTCTCAGTCAAGGTGAAGTCAAATTGGATGAGTTTCAGAGTGGCTGAGATGTAGGAAAAGGAGCAAGATGATTAAGCAAGTCCAAGCCAGGACTAGTCAAAAGGAAAGGGAGCCATGCGTGGAAGAAGGTCTGAGCCTTGACTCACCGCACACATGATGAAGAGCCTCCCTGGCCATGTACACATGTTGCTGAATGCCACTTACAACACGACACTGCATGGGCTCCCTGCGTCTATGGTCTAATAAAGATAGTTTTTGAACCAAGGACCCAGACCTGCATCCAAGAATTGATGCCTTAAAGCGATACTGACTACGGATGGTGTCCTGGTGGGTGAAAAGCTGGACATGAGCTGGCAACGTGCGCTCACAGCCCAGAAGCCAACCGTGTCCTGGGCTGCCCCCAAAGCCGCGTGGCCAGCAGGGCGAGGGAGGGGATTCTGCCCCTCTGCCCTGCTCTGGGGAGACCCCCCTGCAGGGCTGCGTCCAGCTCTGGAGCCCTCGGCACAGCAGAGACATCGACCTGCTGGAGCCGGGCCAGAGGAGGCCCCAGCAACGCTCCGAGGGCTGGAACAGCTCTGCTGGGAGGACAGGCTGGGAGAGCTGGGGGGGTTCAGCCTGGAGCAGAGAAGGCTCCGGGGAGACCTTCCTGCAGCTGCCAGGGCTGAGAGGGGCTGATAAGAAAGATGGGGACAGATTGGTTAGCAGGGCCTGTCGCAATAGGACAAGAGGTAATGGTTTTAAACTAAAAGAGGGTAGGTTCAGGATAGATATAGGGAAGAAATCTTTGACGGTGAGGATGGTGAAACCCTGTCCCAGGTTGCCCAGGGAGGTGGTAGATGCCCCATGCCTGGGAACATCCCAGGTCAGGTTGGACGGGGCTCTGAGCACCCTGATCTGGTTAAAGATGTCACTGCTCACTGCAGGGGGGGGTTGGACTAAATGACCTTTCAAGGTCCTTTCCAACCCAAACTACTCTATGATTTTATGATAGATGTCATTAGAAACACAAGGCTGGGAGGTAACAACTTGTCTCAGTCCCATGTTGTGAAGTCCTGGATAATCCTGCAATAAATGGTTAATCCAGAAGGGTTGGTAGAACTTATCTTCACAGGCCAGTTCTCACCAGAGCCCACCAACCATCTCCCAACAATGCCCTACAGATTACACACACAGCAAATCCACCTCTGTTAAACTTCACAGCGGACACCGTGCCACTACCAGGCTCTTGGATTCCTGACATAGCAGGGAATTCTTTTACATTAATTTCTCAGAAGTGATATTAAGAAATGGACCATTTTGTCCTATGGAATTAAAACAAAAACCCTGACAATCCCAGCTTCTGTAAGAGAAACCTTAATCCCAGAGATGAGGATCACTTCAGTCCCAGGTGAGTAAACAAGACACAACCACGTCTCATGCAGAAGCCATACCACAGCAGACCACAGATGTGCCCTGCTCTGAAGCCAGCCTTTGCGGCCACAACTTTTGGTGATTCAGAGGAAGGCTAAAAGAGGGCCAGAAGACAAGCTGTGAATCGAGGGGTGAATGCGCCTTTCTAGGCCATGCAAGTGACCAGAAGCAGCTTGAAATTTAGGATTAATTTGATATAAATAGACCACAGACAAATGCACTTGGCATGCAGTGATCAAATCTCTATCTGCTGGAATAGCAATAAATCACATGCCCAAGGCCTTTAACTTCCAACCCCAGAATTATTTCCACTCTATCAAACAACTCCTTTCATCAACAGCTCCATCTTCATATAATTTATGTTCCCTCCTTCCTGTCTCCCCCTCCTCATCTTCATACCGACAAATGGATTTTGGAAAACGTTTGAGAATTTCGCTCTTCCAATAGTTAGAAATCTTCTAATTTCCAGTCTCACTATACTCATGACTGGTTTATATCTATTTGATCTATTTCCATGTTATCCCTTAATAGCTTTTCCACATTTGATATTATCCCCAGATGTATTTATGTAAAAAATCATCACCTAACCCCTCAAATTCACTTTGCTGTATTGACAAAGCAAAGCTTTCAAAGTGTGTTTTCCTAAGACAGGTACTGCACTCTCCCAAAATTGCCGGATTCAACAGCCTTCCCCTTTCCTGATGTAATTTAAAACTAATTCTTTTGACCAAACCCATGCACAACAGTTCAAGCAAATCCTTACCCTTGCTTTGTATATAGTACTAATACTTCTTTAGCTCTGCTGAAAATACTTCCCCGGAATTATGGGGGCTATTTTCACAGCATCGTCACATTATCGGTCCATAGTAATGCTAGCGCTAACCAATGCATACCGGTGCTGACCTCTTCCCTCTTCCGTTATTTCTGATTGGCAAATCCTGGGTTCACAGAAAAAAGCTCCTCCTGTTACCCCAAAGGGCAGGAATTTGCCCTTTGAGCTACTAAATCTAATCTCTTTTCTATTGTTCTGTTTGGTTAGATAATCTCATCCTTCATGTGTGATGACGTGCTCGCTGTCTGGACGAGTAATACCTCCTACTCTCAAATAATCCATACAGTCACGAGCATCTCTGTATCCCTCACTCCGTGGTACATTTTGCTGCTGAGACTCGCTCGGTTTCTCAAAGATAGCATCTGGTGGATTGCTCTCATGCGCTAATCATGGTGAGCATCCTTTAGACACGAGTGCAGCATCCCCACCCCTCTGGACCAGGTCCAGCGCTGCACTCCAGGCGCTGCCGGTCGCTCTGCTGGTGCTTATGGGTGAGTGAGGAAACGGTGGGAAGGAAAAGAAATAGCAGGACCTGGAGGAAAGAGCTGGAAAGAGAAGAAATAACAGGCTCTAGAGAAACGTAGTGTCTGCATATTGCCCACCGCCCAGTGTACGCTGGGTGGTCCCTGCAGTGCAAGGATGCTCCGGGACCTGAAGCCCTCCAAAGGGCTGCAGCAGAGCTCGTGGTGCTGAAAGGTGGGACCGGAGGAAGCTACAAGTGCGTGGTGGGCAGAGCGTAGGAGCTAAGGTGTCCTCCTGCCCCTCGGGAAGGTGGATGTGAAGAGGAAGATGAAGCACTTTCTGGCACAGGGAAGGACTTCACTCCTTGCACCATCATAACTATCATATTCTAAGAGTCCCCAAAAGAGCTGGTCGTCACTGGGCCCATGTGTAGGTGGTTCATTTCACCCCTTCGCCCAGGGGCTGTGGTGTGAGCTGCGGCAGGCTGGACATCGGCACTCGGAGGTCCTGCGCGCATTTAACCCCCCTTATGAGGGCTCTGCACTTCAGGAGGTGGCGAGGGACCCCACAAGAACCACGGCAGAGCTGGGCATCGCGATTTGCTCCACCGCACCCCGGGGCCTGAGAGCTGGGGTTTCGGTGCCGAGACAAGGAGGGACATCTCTACCCAGACCTTTGGGGTGCGAGTCGCAGACTGCCTTCCGATGAGCCCCAGCTTTGACCAGAGAACCCCCTCTGTCATGCTACTCCAGGCACTTCCCAGCTGCAGCGATATTCCCTTTGGGAATATATTACCTTTTCCTCTCTGGTGTAAAAAGAGGGATGTGCATTCCGGCTCAGTATCAGGTTGTTTGTAGTGCCTGGACCCACAGTTTCAGGCTTTTCCTATCCCTTCCCTGAGACGTGTAGGG
>NW_010546916.1:26934-35589 GCF_000687285.1 Phaethon lepturus
CTGAGTAAAAGAAGTTAGTAGGAGAAAATCTTTTTCATCATTAAGAAAATTTTAATCTGGAAATGAAGCTCTTGAGCTGAGTTTCGAGCTGCCAAGTCACAACCTCTGTCGTATCTTTGTCATTCATGAGCAACAATGGAGAGGTATTCCTAAGAGCACTAGCTAGAAATTTTGAAGATGACCCTGTTCCCAACTACAAACACTGGGCTGAAAGCCACATAATTTGTGGAAGACAGTTCAGCTTTTAACTCTGAAGTAAAACTGAACAAACCCAAAATATTTTGGTCTTCTCAGAAGGGAATATTTGGTTTTCTTTTTCCAAAATAGTTTTTACATCATCTATTTTATCTTAAATTATCTAGAAAGAGTAAAAAAAACCCTAAAATTGGAGTGAAACATTTTTCTTTTATCAAAACAGTCTGGTTGATCCAATTTTTTTTCCCTTTCCAAAATTGGGAATTAAAAGAAAATTCATTTCCATTCCACTTTGTGGAATCATGTGCGTGTGGATTAAATGAAAAATGAGTTCTCAGCCATCCATACCTTTTTAAACAGAAGAGTTTTGGTTCCCTGGTGAAGTGGAAGACATTACCCCCGAAGAAAAGCAGAGTCCATGGAGGAAGGAGGACAGATGTCCACAGCGCAGCTTGCGTTGACGGGACCCCGCTGCGGTGGTGGAATGGGAGCAGGACCAGGATGGGCTTGTTGACTGTGTTTGTGAGGTGGGAGATACAGACGTTTCCCAGGCAGAAGCTCTTGTTTACAAAAATAGTGCGACAGATTTTTACAGCAAACTCAATCTTTGCCAAAAACATGACTCAATTACTCACGCTGCGTTTGTATTAGCTTGCAAGATTTTTACTCCGTTTCCCAGGAAATCATTAGTCTTCCTTATTCCCAGCACTCCCGGCACCAGTGTTGAAGGCAGGTGGAGAGCAGGTGGGTCTGGCTCCTTGTGCCCCTGCTCTCACAACCTCCACAACCCCTCTGCACTGCACACTCCTTCCAGGGCTTTTGGTTTGGGTGCCTGTACCCACAGCCCCTCTGTGCACACACCCCCCCCAGCACTGCCCCACACAGCTGGGGTGACCCCGATCCCTGCCCAGGGTCTGGGTCCCAGCACTGCCCCATGCATGGAGACCCCCTGCCCAGGAGGAGAAAGCTTTGGCCGTGAGGTCTGCACCAATCTCCTGCTCCACGTGTCTAATCTGGGCTTTGAGCGATCGCACACCCACGGCCATCCAGAGCCGGGGGCACCGGCTTATGGAGAGTCGGCATCAGCAGAAGGAGGAAAGTCTCTGTCGCGGCTCGGCGCTACCTGGGCACTGCCTCCCCCCGGGCTGTGGGAGCACAGCGCTTTGGACATCGGTCCTGGCAAGGACAAGCTGTGGAAAATACCCTGGAAGACTTCTTCTTCTTCTTTTCAGTCCTGGTGGGATTCCCAAGACTTGGCACATGTTCTGCGGTCTCTCTCCACCGTCATGGTTTAAAGGATTACACAGACCCAGTAGTAGTCACTCTCCTCCAGAACCCACCAAGAGGTCAAGGGAGGTGGCCCCGTGTGCTCTCAGGGTTAGGACTGGGAGGAAGGGAAGGGACAGGCTCCTGTTTGGACAGTTGCCACTTCTGCCAGTGTGTGGAATGAGGCTGGGTTAATGCGCAAGGACCATGCCTCCTGGGACACCTTGCAAGGTCTAGAGGGACCTGCATCAGTGCCGGACCTTTCCAGAGTCACAGGAAACAGCAAAAAGCATGGACCTGCCACATGCAAACAGGCAAAGGAGCAGTGCTGGGGATGAGCCTTTAATTAAACCCTTGTGGGATGATCATGGGGTAGGTATGGTACAAGTCTGTTCAGCGTCAAGATGAGGAGAGTTACGGGAATGTGACTAAAGATGGTGCCTACACAGTCTGACCAAGCAGCATCATTGGCCATAGCCCAGCAAAGCCGTTCAGGAAGACAGCGGCAAAGCCAAGTGACCAGTCTTTCACTCCTGCTTTCCAGTCTAGGTCCTTGGGCAAAGGACATAGATGTAAACTCATAAATTTCAGAAACTTCTGCTGTGCCACCCTGAACGCAGGACCCCGACTGATGGCTCGGTTTGATGCCGCTGTTGCAAGGTCGTGTTTCCAAGTTGCAACTGAGAGCGGATCCTGAACCGAATGGGTGCAGAGTCATCACACCGGCCTAAGAACTGCAGAAGCGATCGGAGGGCGTACCACAGACATCTCTGAAACCCTTGCTAGCTCAGTCCCTGTAGCTAGAAAGGTCATTCTGCTCAGTGACAGCAGTTGGTTTTGTTTCCTTGCTGCTCGCCTGAACTAGCTGCCCACCATCAGCCTGGGGTATTGTGGAAAACCCAGGCACTAATTACTTCCAGTCCATTTACAAATTGTTCTCCCGCCACATCTTTCAGAGAAATCCCTGGATACCCAGCAACGCTCCTGCATTATTTAGGGGACATCCCAAGTGCTTTATCGCCTGTCCCTGTGCAAATTTGTACAGATAAAACATCAGCTGTTTATGTGCAAAACAATTTTCCAGCCCACACAGCTAGCTTGCTCACACAAATTGCTTCACGTGCAACAAGAAACCTGCTGGAGACGTCTGCAAGGGAAGCTATCAGCCTTTCTGTGGTATCACAGGAGAGAGGCAGAAGAGCTCCATGAAACGATCCGACCCGCCTAGAAGGGCCTGGACAGGCTGATCCTGATACCTTTGGGCTTTGTTCGGTTTGGCCGCAACGTTGCAGATGCTGGAACGACCTGCCCCTCTCTCAGAAACGGTCCTGCAGCCCGCGGCACGGCTGTTTATTCTGCAGACACACCCGCATGATACAAGCTGAATGTCTTTGCATTTTCATTGCACTTTTCTCTGCGGTTTCTGCACTTCCCTCTTCCAACCTATTTATCTTTGGGGGTATTTTCAACTCCTTCCACCTTCCAATTTATAATGAATTCATGCACCAGTCCTTCCAGGGAGAACTATTGAGGCACGTGCTAACTGAATCCTTAGCTAGATGCAAGAGTCGTTTTTTCCTGCCACTATAAACCGTAGTCAAAGAGAAAAGAGTCAACAGGAAGCTTTAATGCAGAGTCACCCAGGATGCCCTATTCTCCATTATTTTGTGGAGATAAATAAGAGCCTTTGGACTGTGATTCATCAGATCAAATGTAGGCAATCATTTTAATTGAAATTAATTGCACCTCCAATGCCTATATTGACTCCAAATGGAGCCTCAATTGACCAGCCCAGAGGGAGCCATCAATGTTTAGCCAGAATGAACCCAGGGTGCCCTGACCCGGATATCCCTGGTCTGGTCTGGTCTGGTCTGTGTGCTGCAACAAAGCCCTCAAACGAAGCTGGAGGCCAAGCCAGCAGATGCCTCACCCAGAGCAATAGACAAAGAAAATTGAAAAACAAGGGAACAATCAACTCCTGCCATTAGGACAGGACAGTGTTCCCTGTTGGGTGAGTCAAGGCCACAAGTCAAGGGTCATTGATGGACTGTTATCTCCCTTATTTTCACCAGCAGAGCTCAAGAAAGACTTCATGGAAACATTCTGGGGAGTTTCTCCCTCAAAAAGGGACTTTGTTCTCCCCAGTGCATTTGTATTTTGGGCTCGTTATCACAAAAGGAGGCAGGCTGTGTACCAGGGCACTGTTTGCCCCGTGCTGGCTGGCAAAGGGAGACAAGATCAAGGCTCCTTGGCTAGGCAGGCAAGAGTCAGCTTTTGGCAGCATTGCAGTAGGTTACAGGCTAAAGAGAGGGTCAGGTGAGGGGTGGGGCAGGAGGTTTAGGAAAGCTCAGAGGCTGTCCCTCCTTTCCCACCACCTCTTCTTCTTGCAGCCCTTCTGGTACCTCTTCAACCAGGGCCAAGAATCGCATGTCTTTCAGCTGTAGGGTGGAGAGAGGAGCGTGAGGATGAGGTCTGAGCTAAAGGACAGGTCTGAAAGATGGGTCTTCCTACTATACTGCAAGCAAGAGATCTCAGTCCCCTTCCTCTGGGACAGCAGACACAGCAGTGGGGGGCTCTGGAGGCAGGAGTAGCGAGAAGGCTTGTCCCCACCTCTCTAGGGAGTATGAAGGTGGCAGGCTGCCGCTTGCTTGCCTTGTGCCTTGATCACCTTGGAGACTGGGAGTCTCTAGGAAGCCAGGTCCTGCTTCACGAAGATCATGGGGACACCCCATGGTAGCTACAGGAACTGCTTTGCAGACAAGCAAATGCATAAAGTGAGTCATCAAGGGCTGGGCAAATCAGCAAATTTTCTTTTTTATCCCTTTTTCTCCATCTCCTCCTCTTCATTCCCTGAAAATAAAAATCTGCTCATGGGTAGCTTGAGTGAGATGCTTCCAGTGTCAGCAAAATCCTCAGGTTGTTCCTCATGCTCTTCCCTTTCCTCATCTCCTCTAGGTTCCCACCAGGAGCAAGCTCCCACATAAAATCCTGCTCTTAGGAAATCTTGTTCTGGCTTCAGGCATCCTACTATAAATGTCAGGAAAACATTTGTTCTTCTGAACTTCTCCTGAAGCCCTGCTGTTAGCCTCGGTCCTACAGGCTGGGTGCCTTGTTGACGTCTGGTGGGCCTTCCAATGGCACTCATGGTTTCTTCTGCCCAGTTCTTCGCTTGGCGAGAAAGCATTTTCCCAAGGTACCATGGAGATGACTGCAATGCAGTCAGCAAAGTCTTGTTACACAAGCAGAAGGTAAGGAAAAGTATTCGGAGCAGAGGAATGCATACCAAGTGAGCTCCTGTTTGCTCTTTCTAGCTGGAGAACAAGGGAAAGTATAAAGATATACAAGGTTGGAACAGAACAGCAGAAATTATTTGTGTGGACCCTGTTCTTACAGGTGTGAAAGTGAGGGTGTCGGTGAGGCTAAGATGCCTCACTTAGAGGTGGTAGCTTCCGACACACTGCCAGTGCAGATGGGGAAAAAAGTAAGCTCTTTGAGACCCATGATGGACAAAGGGTTTTGTTCTTGAAGACATCTTTGGGTTTTTTTTTCCAGATATATTGGCTGATCTAATTAAAGTGATTGATTCACTCTAGAAATATGTCATAAGTGGCCTTTCTGCAGTAAAATTTTTCCTAATGTAAGAACAAGTATCTCTCATGTCCTAGTTGAGGCTAATTAATGTCAGGCATAAGTGATCCATGTACCTGATGGGGTCGTCCTGCACTGACTAGCTTTACCCAGCTTTTCTGCAATATTTGGTCTCCTCTGTTAGAGCTGCTTATGAATTCAGGAACCTTTTTTGTCTAGAAACAACAGCTTGAGGTATGCAGCGATATAGCAGGATGCATCCTTGGGCAATGTTGACTTACCTGTCATGTAAAATACTGTAAGAACACGGATATTTGTCCCCAAAATAATCTACAATCCTTTTGTCTGATCATTTCACCTTCCTTGGTGTATTTATAATAGTCTATGCAGGAGTGATGGAGTGGTGCTCTTGTTCCCACTGCCCAGAACAGCCAGGGTCTAGAGACACCGCAGATTATGGGGGGAACGTGTAACTCCTGGTGGTTGTGGCTGGCAGGGACCCAGGACCAGGAGTGAAGCGTCTCATGGCTCCTGGGGGTTACGGGTTTCATAGCAGGATCCGAAGCACCCATACACCGATCAGATGCATTCAGGTGAGCCATGGGAACCACAGTGCACGTGAGAGTACCGCAGTTTGGAATCTCAGGGTTATCCCCAGGGGACAGCCATCATTTGGGAATCTCCCACCAGACTCTCCTCTTGCAGAAAAGTAGGAACTTTTCCTTCGAGGGTCTTTTTACACTCCTACGTGAGGCTGTCGTGCATGCGAGAGGGAAACGCAATTGGGCTTTGTAAAGCAAAGTCTGCAAAGCTGCCCTTCAAAGAGTCACGCCGGCTGTATAAAGTGGCCACCGTGATAATTCAGGTGGGCTTCGCTGGCAGGTGTGGGTTGAAATGCGAGTGTTAAATGACAAGCGAGACGCAAATACCTGTCCAAGGAGCTGTGCCGTGTTATTACCCCTCGTGCTCCACCACCATCTACCTCGCTGCTAACTTCAAACTGCACAGAGGGGCAGGGGCTGTGTCCGACTATGGGTTTATGCCGTCACCAGTGCAAGAAGAGCATGACCCTGCCTAAACCCGCCGAAGAGAGAGCAATTAGTATGGCAGCCGACCCTGAAATTTGGGGGTTAGCTCTACATTATGCAGCTGTTCTGCAGCAGCATCACGGGTCCGTCATGGCTCTATGCCTTGGTTTGCTGTAAAATTGTGTGTGTTACCCTCTTTTGGGGGAATATTTTAAGACCTAATGATGCACAGTGCTGCTTATTATTATCAGCAGTGTAACACATATTAAATTAGTGTCATCATCTAGTGATCTTAACAATGAGAAAATCACTGGAGTTGTTAGGAGGCAGGAAAGTAGGAAATTACTTGTTACTGAGAGAGTAGTGTGTGAAGTAGCGATGCCGCCTTCACATCTGTATTCATTACAGCAAATATTAACCACTGAGGTATTCCCAGTACAACAGGGCGAAGCCCCAAAGGTTTGGGGACCGCATCCCTAAATGAGATAGAGAGTTAGGAATCAAAGAGTCATTAATGATCATTATGTTTTAATAATATTTAATACCAAAGGTGCCAGTGAGATTGCATATTGTTCTGACATAATTAGTTTTGCTGGAGACTGCAAGTTGCAGCCGTGGTGCCAAACCCCTGTGAATAGGAACTCGAGAAACCACTGTCTTTGGGTAGCTCCAGGATACATCTAGGAAAGTGTGTTTTGAGAAGGTGTGAGTCAGGCTGCGTTTGCGATGAGTAAATCATGTCAGACAAATACGATTACTTTCTAATGAAATAACTATCGGTCTGGATGGAGGGGGACCAATAAATTCCATAAATCTATTTTTTTCGTATGGCTTGTCTTGACGCAGTTTCCCGTGGTGAATTCTCGTACAGCCTTTTAATCCTGGCTTGTGATTGAGGTTTGCGGCGCTGTATCGCTGCCTCGCAGAGCAGGGTGGAGGTTAGGGGACGGGTACCCCCAGAGATGCCAGCCCTGCATCGCCTCTTGCACATCCTGTGCTTGACCTCTGCATCTCCCGAGGTCCTGCTCCCTGCCCTCCGTTACGGCGTCTCCTGATACACCAAGAGCTCTCACGGGCGCTGTGACAGCTTTCATTTGGGGTGAGAGCCAGAGCTGAAGGACGTTGTTCAGTGAGATTCGGTTCTTCTGGAGTGAAAGTGGCGACTTGCCACCCCACGGCTCTGTCGCTGTGGTGGAGCTGGCACTCGCCGCCTTCAGAGGCCATGACGAGCAGAGCGCGAGCTGTTACGGGAAACCCTGCCACGCCTGCTGTCGGGACGTCGTGTAGACCCGGTGTGCGCAGAGAGCGATTTCTCGTGGTTGAAGTTATTGTCAAGGTGGAGTAATGTAAATGCTAAAGCGAAGGGAAGAGTTCTGGCCGTACCGGTCAACCTGAAAATGTTCTGCTGAACGCTTTGGCACAGACTTCTCAACAAAGGGCAGAGAGATGCTGGTGGTGTTTCAGGACAACCGTCATTGGCGTTGCGCGGTACTGTATTCCTGAGGCACGCAGCATCATTTAGAAGTCAGTCCTCATCAAGGGGCTTTGAACCAGACTGTCATGAACCTGGTGGTGTACACAGGTTTACTCTCCCAGTATGAAGAAAAATCTCATTAAAAGGAGAATGGGACAGCCCAAAGCTACGAAGTTAATGAGAGAAATGAAAGGGCTCGTCGGGAAGGATAAAAGAGCCGTTATTACATGCTGGAGGGAGAGGAGCTGGGCCTGAATGATGGCACCAAAGACCGCTTTGTGATTTTCAGACGGCCTCACCCCGATGGCCAGGAGACACCTTCCTCTTGGAAAAAAAAGCATACGGTGTTTCAAGTTCTCAGTGGTTTTGAAAATAAAATAAAACCAGATAAAATTGTACAGAATGTAAAAGACTTTATGAAGTTATTCTGTAAGACATTGACAGCCATACACATTATCCCACTCTGTGACTACTCTGTCAAGGAATCATATAAACTAATAGTATTAAAATTAAGACCCTATAAAGTGAGTTGAGAGTGAGATGCAATCCTCATTGTGAAGTGTGGAACTTCAAGACAATTTTAGATTTCTGAAAATCAAATGTGTTTCCAAAAAAGTATTCTCTCTGGGGAAGGAAGAGAAGGTAGAGAAGTGAAAATTGTTTCTTCGCTGCCACCCACGAAAAGCTGGCAGATTTTTTTAGCGAAGAGCATTCGCAAGCCGCTCGTGGGGTCTCCGCAAGATGGAATAAATCCTGAATAACTTCTTCTGCTGTGGTCTGTGCTTATTCTCTCCTTTGTATGCCACACGTGCCGTTCACATCCTTCAAACCCCTGCACAGGTGAGCCAGTGGAAATACGCCTTCAAAAAAGCATCAGGAAAAATGAGACACCAAGCCTCTGTTTTATCCAAGTTCTTTCACCTTCAGAAGAAATAACTAGTGTCTGCAAAGCGTGAGACAGAAAATGCTGATGTTCTGATACCCAGACAGCGGCGTATCCCCGAATCTGGACCTAAAGCAGAGACCGTGGTGCTGCGGCGGGCGCAGGCGCCAGGAGCTCCGCACGTGTTGCCTCTTTCAGCTACGGAGTGATGCTTTGGGCGA
>NW_010546916.1:35620-41141 GCF_000687285.1 Phaethon lepturus
CCGTTGCGCTGTTCCCGTGTTCCGCGGGACTGGCATTGACACACAGGGATGCTCTGAAATGAAGTCTATTAGCACGCAGGAGCTGTTCCAGTACTCTGCAATTAGAGGGTATAATTGCAGGCAGGGTGGAGAGGACTTTGTGCTAAGAGCTGTCATTTTACGTTACTACTTACCATTCGGTATCTCCAAACTCTATAGACTTGTTTTCCCACATTTCCTTTCCCAGGGCTGTCTGGGCTCGGCATGGTCCCTTGGGTATGACAGTCTGTTCTTCCCAGCTCGATAGGAGAGAGTTTCTCTGGAAACACTTTTTACTTGTTTAATTTGCGTCTTGTCACTGTGTAACTCATTTTCCGCTGGAGTTTTGGGCTTTTGTTGTTTGGTTTGGGGGGCGGGGTTGATGGATGCGTGAATTCGGCAGTCCAAGAGGCATCTTCAGGTGGCCTCCGGAGTCTCTGAGTGCGATCTGGGTCAGATGAGACATGAGCCAGTTTACAGTCTCGTCCTAAGGTATTTTCACCTAGTTTCTAAGTCTTCCAGCTTTCTCACCGCATCTCATTTAAACATTCCTCCCAGTTTGAAGGCTTTGAGATTAGCACGAGGAGCCAAAATGTAAAACCAAGGGGAAGGCATCTGAAGAGCTCCCCGAAGCCGCTGGGGACTGAGCAGTGGCACGGACCCGGTGTCAGCACTGCCAGTACCGTCGGGCACAGCCTGCCGCGGCGGTGCCGGTGGTCACCGTCCGCTCAGTGACACGGTCACCGCCAAAGAGTTTCCCCCTGCTCGTCCCACGGCGGCGGTGGCGGACCCTGGGTGCGCTGGGGCGAAAGGCAGGGACGCCGCTCCATCGAACCGGGATGCTTTGCCCTGCGCGTGAGCTTTGAGCTCACGGAAGGCATTTCTGTCAGCCCTGACAGCGCAGTGGATGCTAAGAAGCACTTTTTCACCTCCCGCAGCGTTCCTGCCAGCTTTGGTAACCCAGGCGGGCACTGGCCCGCGAGCGTCACTTCAGACAGTGCTTTCCCAGTGACTTTACCGGGCTGTACAAGAGAGAAAACCCTAAGAATTGATCTTTACGCATTCGGAAGCGAGGATGCCTTGGCTTCTCTTAAACGGGGCAGCCACACTGGCTGTGACATGCCGGGGCTGAAGCGTGGAGAGCCAGAATACACAGGCTGACGGGGAGACAGTCCTCCAGTGTCGCTGACTGTGCAGCGTCTGGATGACGTCTTGGTTGCTGCCATTTGTCTGAAAAAAGAAAACGGGCATTGTGGCAGTTGAAATTCAATTATGGAAAAACTAATTTGCACTTTTTACTGGAAAAAATGTCCTTTCCCAGTGCACCCGGGTGAGCCTCATGAGGTTTTGCGCAGCTTCACGCATTCCCACTGACGCTCTTGATAGTCTCATCCTTCTGCCTCCCTTTTGTTTTTCATAAACTTTAGCTTTCGGGGCTAGAAAGGAAATTTCTTTCCAGAGAGCCAAACGAAGAAGAGAGACTGGCAATAGCTTTCCTGGAAAGGAGTATGAGGGGTGTGACTGGTGAGAAAAAGATAAGCCCCAAAACAGCAGTGCCGGGGTTAAAGCTGTAGCCAGGGCTCCCTGAGCCTGCTGGAGTGTTTTCAGGCAGTTGTTTGCAAACCCTTCTGGCTCAGCCTCTGACGTACTCTTTGCAGATATTTATGTCAGCAGGTTTCTGTTTGCTTACATATTTTGGGAGTGGCTGTTTGCTTTTATTCATTCATGAATTGGGTCGTGCGTGCCTTACCAAATATTTGCTTTTCATTATTCATTATTTGCAATTCATACGTTGCTGTTGGTAATTTGCTGTCCTTTATCCTCCTCTTCAAAAAGTTCCACTCTGTATCCTCGGAAATTGAAAGCCATCCTGGGTGGCAGGTATTACACTCCATACCAAACAGCTGCAAACAAAGGGAATTCGTTAGAGGGAGCTCAGCAGTGGCTATGAAATGATAAACACTCCGAGGAGGAGATGGAGGAAGGACCATGAAATGGGACAGTGGTCTTAAAGTTAACTTGATAAGTAAGTTTTTGTGGGGAAAAAAAAAAATAACCTAAGGAGAAAAGCCTTCAAGAGTGCTTGTGGTAGTACAACAAGCAATTTCTTTCAAGTGTATTAGGTCAAACCATCCCAATGCAGAGAAGTGGCTCAGTGACAAGCAGAGAGGGTGGAAACTGGGTTAAGCTGGGAAGAAAAGACGTGAAACAATAACAGGAACGTTTACAGATGTAAAAAGAAAGGGCAGGGCAGTAAAAGAGGAACGATCAGCAGGGGACGTGAGGAGTGCTGAGAAGCCCTTCTGTATGCACGTAAGAGGAAAACACGGGAAAAAAATTTGTGTGCTACTCAGTGGGCAGGGAAAGCTCCCAAGAGGGCACACAAAGTGAAATGTTTCATGCTTCTCCTCTGTCTTTACAAAAAGCCGGACTGCTCAGGCAGCTGACAAGAGTGGCAAAGCCGTGGGAATCGGGCCGAAACGGGAAAATAGTGAAGAGTTACATAAGTTTGTGATTGTCACATTATCTGAACCTGACACGATTCGGCCCAGAGTGTTTCAGGCAGGTCTGAGCAACCTCAGACCTGCCGATTCCTGTCTCCAATAACTTCTTCTGGAGAAGAAGCGGGTTTCTGGAGGCCTGGAAAAGACCAAGGCAATGGCCTTGAACGGAAAGGTAACTATAGGGTCATAGGATAATTTAGGCTGGAAGGGATCTCAGGAGGTCCCTGGTCTTACCTCCTGCTCAAAGCAGAGTAAACTGCAAGATCAAAGCAGTTTGGTCAGGGCTTTATCCATTTTGGCCTTGAAAACCTCCGAGGATGGAGCCTGCAGAACCTCTGGGCCACCCGCTCCGGTGAAGCGGTCAGAGCCACAAGGGTCGGTTGTAACGATGCTGAGAAGTCTCCTTTGTTGTCTGGCACCTTTGTGGGTTCACAACCCCAATCTGTGTTTCTGCGGTAACTTGCGAGCGATTCTTTTCGGGTCTAGAATTTGCGTTTCGTGGTTTGGGGTTTTTTGTAGGGCCCACTTATGGATTATGATTACATGAAAACCAAACTTTGTCAGGGGGAGTTTTCAGGGTGCAGCCTCCATCCCTCGGAGTTGGGCACTCTGGATCTGTTCAAATGTGCATTAATCAGCAGCAGACACTTCTTTTGACATGAAAACGCAAAAACAAGTGCTGCGTCCATCAGATTTCTCTCAGAAACAGATTAAAAAAGAAAAAACTGCAAGAAAAACTGCAGCTTTCTCTCCGTCCAAAAGAACAGACAAGTTGGTTTGTTTTTTTTTTTTTTTTCTTTCTTTTGAAAACTTTGTCGAGCGGTACGAAGTCCATCTTGACTGCGGTGTGTTGTGCTGGGGACAGACCTGGAGACAATCAGCACCTGAAAGCCTTTCCGAGGTGATAATTTACTGCAGGAATCGCCGCTCACGTCTCGGGCGTTTTGTTTCCCCAAGCGTCAGCAGTAGCTTGCCTTCCTTCCCTTTTAGTGACAGCTTGTTTCACAACAGCGGTAAGAAAACAGGGAAGGTCCTCCGTCTGCGTCCTGCTGGGACTGCCTCCAGATGCTCCCTTCAGCAGCAGGAGCTGGCCGCCTTCCAGCCCGCGAGGGTTTCATCTGAAGCGAACGAGCTTGTGAAAAATACAGGCATCTGGTACAGATTATCCAATTTCTATCCCCCTTTCATTTAGCAGCCGGGATCTCCGCTGGCTGGGCCTCCTGCCTTATCGGTTGTGGGAGCTTTGAACCCCGTTAATAACCATTTGGACTGTGATTTGTACGCTCTCTTCTTGTTTTCTGCCCGGCTCAGTCTGGTTTGTGATTCAGGCAGTTGCCCCAGAATACAAGATGAGTGTCTCGTCCCTTCGCCAGCACGGACACCCCAGAGCAGAAATATCCCTTTAATCCGCGGGGAAAGCAGCGGAGTTGTGGGTGCTCTGCCAGCTCCTCTCAGGGCTCTCGCTGCCTCAGCCCTCAATTAACCCACCGGCCTCGGCAGGGCTTTATTCTCCGCGCTGTCCTACGCCAGTGGCGTTTAAACCCCGCCTTGGCAGCAGGGGTAGCGCTGGGGCTGTGGGGACACGAGGTCCGAGCCCCACCAGCAGCTGGAGCATTCCTCCTGGAAAAGCTTCCGAGCACGGGAGCAGTTGAGCCCCCGTGCGCTGTGTTTTATAGCTTGATGCTGGCATGGGCCCATTCAGATATATTTTGACACACAACGTGTTATTCTTTCCAAGGCAGTTGGTCTCTTTATTTATTTAGTTAGAGTGAAGGATTCATTCCCCCGCTGACTAACAGGAGACCAAGGATTCCCACATGCAGCTGAGCCCCTGCACTTCATTCTCTGCTGGTGAAATTGTTTTCATCCATTCTGGAGCTATTGCACTTCATTCCTCACCAATATATTTTTATTTGTATATAAAATAAAAATGTGACAGCACATGGAAAGTTAAGAAGTGGATAAATTCATAAATTACTTTTATACAGCAAAGCTGATATGGCTGTATTCCTCTGGACTTAACCAGTGCACAACCAAATAGATGCTAAAGATCAGTTTTAGAAACACACTGTACCCTTCCAGAAGGGCTACACAAAGCACGCTGAGTTTTCTCTTTCCTAAAAACCATTTCCTACCTACAGGCACCACATACCTATTTGGATGTCCTCGGACCACCAGTTTTGCCCTTGGAGCCCTGCTGGGTTTGGGGAGCACATCAAGGGGACCCCCCAGCTCACGGCTGCTCGGCACGGAGAAAGCCATCAACCCTCCTGCACATCCCCACGTCTCGCTGGCGGAACTGGACATCACTTAGAGATGTTTCTGTATGGCAGGACAGGTTTCCGCTGTAGAACTGGAACCTCGACAAGTCGTGCTGGGACTGGTGGGACTGGAGACCCTTCATGTGCTGGCATTTGAGCTCTGTGCCCAGGCAGCAGATGGGACAGGGAGGAGAGGGCTGAAGGTCAGCCAAAACCTTCACTGCAGGTGGCAAGAGCTGCTTCTCCTCGTGGGAGGAACATGGACAGCCCTTTTCTGGAGGCTTCCATTCGCTCCTTGCCAAGACTCTGCCACCAGTGGACATGGAAATAAGGGAGGGCTGCAGGAATTCCACTATTAAAAGCCATCTATTTTTTCCGTTAAGTTAAAAATTATACACATAGTTTTCATTAAGTATTTGTATTACATTATTTGAAGTCATTCGCTGTACTCGGTGATTAATAATTTCAGTAAAGTTCTTCCAAAGCTACTTTTTGCTATATTTGACTTTTCTGGAACCGTTACCTTGAAGGGCCTTGGTCACCAGCTCATATCTGAGGGGTGCTGGGACAAGAGGATTTTGGTTTTTTAAGCCCTTCATGTACATCTGCACCGTCTGGACAATAAGGAATGTGTTGGCCATAAATGAAGTGAAGAGGTTTTACACAAACAGATGGATACATGAGCAGGGATGACAGGAATTACCCGCCACAGTCACAGAATCACAGAATCACAGAAAC